>NC_143014.1:139267554-139410054 GCF_055824585.1 Amblyomma mixtum | reverse complement strand
AAACGTTTTCATTTCGGATATTAGGGCGCAAGGTTATAGTGCAGAATTTATGGCCGTCAACATCGAATGTGAGCCATGTTTTCAAATTTTCTTAATGGGCAACGTGGTTCTAAATATCGAACGTCAAAGATATCCATTTGAAAACTTGTTGAGTTGGCTTGCCCAACTCAACAAGTTGGGCAACTGGCTTGCCCGCCTACCTAACTGTAGAATGGCGTCGCTGCGCTTGGTATTGTCCACGAATTAAAGTCAGCGCTTCTATATCAACACATACGCCAACTGCGCCTGTATTTGATCCAAAAAAACTACTTGAGACGCAATTTTATAAATATCCAATGCGGGAAAACCAACTGAACGAGCTTTCAAATGCGTATTTTTGGCGTTCGATGTCGAGGAACGCATTGCCGATTATGAAAATTTAAAAACAGGGCCCATTTTGTATATTGATAGCCATCAATTTCGCAATGTACCTTTGCCCCCAAAAAATCAAGAAACAAAAGCTTATTAGTTGATTTTAGCTAATTTATTCTTTAATTATTGGTCCATACGAAGTACACAACGTCCGCCTTCCTGTACAATCTAGCTCAACAGACCGCACCAACGCATGTCATTTTTTTTAAATAAAAATCTCTAAGGGTTAAAAAATCACCCTTTATATTTGCTCCATACTGCCTTTGAAAATTGAACTGCGGTTTCAACGAAATTTTAAGGATGCGCACACCTTTTGTCGTTTCATGTTTTAATTTAACCAAAATGCCGAACCATGGGTATTAGGACCTGCGTCACGGCTATCTGCCAATGACAGTGAATTCCACCAATTCTTCTGATTTATCTGAATAGACAAAAGAAGTGAGTAAAACGTTTTGACGTGCACTGCGCACTACAGGACGTCATGTGAAAGTGTCCCAAAAAGAATTAGAAGCTTTTACCCGTTATAAGTGGAGTACTTCAGATGGTTACCTGCATGACCAAAATGACTGCCCAGGAAACATACTCGGCTTATTCATAGTAAGGCGAATTCGCTCTTCGCGAACGAGCAGCAGATGCGCACTTTGATACGAAGCCGCCAGGCTTCTCGCTCTTGCCCGGAGTGGAAAAGTAAGCTACACCACTTCCATCCTCTCCCACCCCATGAGAGCGAAAACTCTGAGAGCCGCATGGCCCAGTCTCACTGGATGTGGTACAGGGCAGCTTCCTTAGAGCTCTCACATTTCTGCCCACCCTGATAACACTGTGATTAGACGGATGGTGAACACCATCCAGAAGAAATCTCGTAGCCCGTAAACAGCTTTTTCACTTCGGTAGACGGGTAGGCAGGTATTCTACATAAACCAAGAAAAGTTACAGGGCAAGCGGAACAATGCTGCCTGCAGCTTCTTGCCCTGCTGACAAGAAATCAAAGTTACATTAAGACTTTCCGGGAGACGAAGAGCCTTTCTCCGTACGTGACGCCAAGTGACGCAAGATGACGCGAAACAAAAGCGCGCAAGGTGGCTTCGATCTCGCGCGTCACGAGCGCGCACGAAAGTAACTTTCCACGATAAAACGTTGCCCGCCAAGAAACGTCGCGAACCCGTCTGCACCTTGTTTGCATACCTCGAAAAAGCCAGGATATTGGTTCGCACGACGCGGCTTCGCGCCTTCATAGCGCTCGCTGTTTCAGTTCCGCCCACGTTGTGAGACAGAGGCGAAGGAAATAAGCAGAAGTAAAGAAGCGGTAGGGTAGAAGAGGGCAAGAAGAAACGGATAACCATTTCTTCTATATCCTAAGCCGATGGCTCTGTAATACCGTCTTTCCCTTTTTTTCGCTTGCCCAATGAAAGACAAAAGTGAGGGAAGCAGCTTGGGACGGAAAAGAAGAAGAAAAGCAAAGCGCGAAACTGCCGTGCCGCCATGCGTGAGGAGCAGTTCCAATGGAGAGCGGCGCATGCGCCGATTAGTTTTCCCGCCTCCGGCCGGCGCGCTCCGGCGTGGCTGCATTGTGAGGTGCGCCGTCGGCGGAGGTTGGCGGACTCGGCCGCCGGACCCCAGCGCGAGCGCACGGCCAGCGTCGTTGCTCCTCCGTCCGGCGTTGGAAGTCGTTTGCTCCGGTGCGCCTCGACAGTCGAGCAAAGTTTGGAGAGCGGAGCGCCACGCGGGTCGTCCGCGAAAGTTCTTGCAAAGTAACTTTGTGCCAGCGGAGCGCCTCCCTTGTGGCAACGGAACGGTCTCGCTGTCAATGAGCCCTGCACGGTAAGTCGCCAGCTTCGAATGCCCGACTTATTTCACGGTGCAAGTTGAAGTGCCATCTTCATTTCGTGGGGCGGTTTCGCACCGAAAATTAATGTTGTAGCGTTGTGTTCTCCTTGCGGCTATTGTTACACGGGTTGATTGTAAATAAATATGCGCTAGTGTCACTCAGTGTCCGCATTTCTCACCTGTTAGACACTTATTGTAAGCTGTCAAAATGTAGCCAAATACAGAACGGATTAACGACTGCGGGTGCCGGGTAAGCCAGTCCTGGTACTCCACACTCGTTAATCTGTCCACTTTTTTTTTTCTTAAAATAAGAAAACCAAACAAAGAATTTAATTTTTGTTTGCCCCTTTTTGAGCGATAGACCCATCTCGGGGAAAAACCTTTGATTTATTTTTTTTTTTACATTCCAGCAGCTCCGAGCGGAAAATGGAAGTCGTAAGTTTAGAAGTATGAGCATAAAATAAGAGGGGCATACGCCAGAAAGTGGCAATGTACGAAAATAAGTAGTTTCGAGCCTCTGAAAGCAACCTCATGACATCTTTTATCCCTTTCACGCTATCATTTTCTACAGCTTTATTTTCCACAGAATCACACGGAGAGCCATTAAGTTTTTGCATCATGACAAAGGATGAATGATGGGCTTAAAATCGAGATTCCCTTACCCTGAAATTTTCTTTTTCAGAAATAAATAAAAAAAGAGGAAACAGTTGGACCACAAATGCATTAGATGCTGCAAAAATTATAGACGCGAGATTTCCGCAGCGGAAGACGAGACATGATCAAATCAGAAAACCAATACATGCAATATTTATGCTGACACCTCACTGTCCTTGCATGAACTTGAGTCCGTGATACACGCGCGTAGTACACCGCAAATATTTAATACCTATGTTACCACCTGAACAATTTTATGCACGAACGTAATTCAGTAATAGTTTCTGAAACTCAAGTCGCGCACATTTTCGTAGGTAAACTGGGATCGCGCTTACCGAGTTCCAGCGAGTAGAAAGTATCGTAGCAGAAAAAAAAAACTGCCGCGCTAGCTGATCGCTGTCGTTGTAGTAAAGGTATAAGAAAGTTTTCAGTGTATGGTCCAATGTTCAAGCGTGCAAAATTCATTCAAGTAAATCTGTAAACGGGTAAGCCTTTGGCACAAGTTCCAGCCTTGCCACCTGGCAGCCCGGGCTAGATTTCTTCCTGACAAGCTGAAAATTGCAATGAACTCCGTTAGGATACGCACGGCGCGTACTGAGAGCATTCCGCTCGGCTGCCGATGTGCAAATATAACCGGAGAACGGGTCGCACTCACAAGCGCACACACTCACTCCCACACACGTGCACGCGCGCGGTTGCCTGCGCCCATAAAAATCAGACTTTCTGCCGCATTGCGAAACTCCGAGTGAGAGTTACTGAAAATGCACGTTCGCGACCTCATATAGCACAAAACTAAACAAGGTCGCTTTTATTCCACGTAGCTCTTGTCTTCTCGAAGTTTGTATTATCAGCCCTTGGAAAAGTGTTCAAGGCAGAGAACTTTCAAAATCAGTGAGCACGTCTGTAGCGAAGCCCCTATGCTTGCGGGTCAACTCAGTTTCTTTTCCAACGTCGCTGAACGGAGCCGGACGTTGTTTCAAGGCTCTTACGCCCACAGATGTGCGATTCAAAAAGAACTCGACGTCAACAACCGCAGAAAAGGCAAGTTGGAAGGTTCGCGGTAACCTTTATATTTATTTCGACGCGAAGCATTGCGGGTCTGATGCCATAGAATTGATGCGGGGAGGCAACTCTTCCCTTTCGTCGGTCGTTTCTCTCGTATCAGCTCTGCAGGCACGTAGCCGTGGTCGTCGAACTTCTGAGAACCGTTGCTTTTCTCTTCTGTCGAGTTTAAATTTGGCTCAGAGTATGGTCCACCACAAAAGAGCCTTCAAAAAAGTGCCTTAAAGTTCCCCCCCAAAGTGCCTTAAAAGTTAACCATAAAAGCGCACTTGTATGATGGACTTTTGTAATAGATCTTCGGCGGGAGCCAAGGATCACTGAAAAACGATTGCAGGAGATGCGCAGCAATACATAAAAGTATATGAAAACAAAAAGAAAAGGGGAACGAAACAATCAACACGTCAACGGTACTTTCTCTTTACCATGCCGCCTGTCCCAGCACCGGCCCAGCAAGGACAGCGGTCTTTTTTTTTTTTCAAGTTCTCGTTCCCCATCTTACAGCGCGCACTTCCCACTTCACACCCTCATTCCACTGACTAGTGCTTCCTTCTCGTAGCAAAGTCCCTATTTAATCCTTGGCAATAATGAACGAATTGCCCGCACAAAGACAAGTCCTCTTGTTCAATTGCTTCAATTTTTTTTTAAGGGAAATGAAAATCTAGACCGTTATCCGAGCAGTAATGGTCGGTAGGTGTACCTTTTTATTTCGCTTGAGCCGCGTTCGCTGTTGAAACTGTGTTTTGGACTTCTGAAACTGGCAATTTGCGCGTAACGTTTTTCAGCCCACTTACTCAGCCATTTATTCTCCTTGAAATCTGACATTCGCTCTCCTATATCTTTGGAACCGATATATCGCGGTCAAATTAAACCATAATTACTTAGCACCTCCGTTATTTTTTCTCCTCTCTATAATTATATTTTTGGGCACTTTATTTTCATAAGAAATTCATAAGTTGACACATAAAATGCAAAGCTACAAAGCAAAAAAAGAATAGTTTCCAGTCAGTAAATTAACCATTCCAGTGGGCAGCAATAGAATGCGACCATATTTCTCTTATTTGTCCTAATATAATATCCGTAGTGAGGGTTCCTTTTGAGCGCAGAGAGTAAGTTTCCTAATTTTTCTCTTCAGAAACATAAAAGTTTAGGCTAGTTGATCTGACGTAATTCAACAAAAAAAAAGAACTCATTTCAAAGCTACCAGGGCATGAGGATGTCGCAGAACGCTAAGTTTCACATTTATATTCGCATCTGCCACCCACCGCATAGTATATACAGGTAGTCCCATGTAACTTGAGCCAATGCTCAAAAAATGAAAGGCATTTCGGATGCGAATTGAACCGAACTCATGATGTTTTCACGAGCCTAGTGTAACTCAGGCTATTTTTATTTTCCCCATAACTAATTAATTATGTGTAATTACCTAGCATTCTATTTATTGGCTTCAGGCCCCAAGCGTGGTACAAAAGTTGCATAGTAGCTTCAGTAATCACCCATTAAATTGTTTTCTGTGCAATATTTCTCACGCAGTCCATTTTCCACGTTCTAAAAAAAACGCGAGAAATAAAAAAAAACGCGTGGCGGAGTCCTTGCGCTCTCCTGTAGTGCTGCTCTCAAGCGTGCAATAGTTGAACAAGGTCGGCTGCAGCATCTCTATGGCCCCGGAGAAGCAACAGGGCTCTATTCCGGTTGTTGGTTATAGTGCCACTGTGAATTTCGCACCACACATTAAACGACCACTGATATGGATTATATGCCTGCAAAACCCAGCGGGAGTTTTAGTTACTCCAATATTCAACGTTGTGGATGGTCAATTGTGCATTACGCGCGAAGTAGCTTCATCAGTCTACAGTAACTTAACAAAATTTGGGTCCTCTTCAGTTTTGGTTAGAGTCCAGATTGGAAAGTCTTTTTTTTATTTTGGAGTAGCGGAGCTCCAACATTTGATATAGGGGCACATGGTTGGAATGAAGCTATCTGTCTACACTCAATACTTCGATACTCCAGCTTCAGCACTCTCACTACGAACACGTGCCGTGGGCCCTGAAGAAAACTTTGACTATCTGTCATATATACATGTATATCTGTACCACCTCGCCAAGGATCGCAGATTCATGTCGTTTCTTCGGTAAGGAACCATTTTGCCTGAGTCTCAAATGTACGCACAATTTACGTTGAGCTTGGACGCGCACCTGGATGCCAGCGTTGAAATAGCTTAACTTCCTACCTTGTATGTCCACTTGATGCACCTAGAGCCAGAATCCTATCCGATATTTTCACATTGGAGTGTGGCATGTCTACTTCTCTAGGTAGGTCGCACCCAAGTAAAGTTGCTCTCGAGAGCACGTAGGGTTATGGATGCCTGAGGAGCACCTGATAAATGGAAACTAGTCGGTATTGATTCACACGACATAGAAACTGGGTCAGGTCATTTTTACCCAACGGCGAAATTGCTGCAGCTGTCATCTCCTTCCATCATTCTCACGCGCTTCACCCTTTCCTTCCATGATGCAGAATCAAGAAGCTATTCTCTTTTTCTCTCGCAGACTTGGACGCTTTATCGCTTCCGCAACGCTGAGCCAGCGGCATGCATTTGCGCTGGTATGCAACAAGAGCCCGAAACCCATATACCTACAACCGGCATAGTGCCTTGTCGCTTCCCAGTGGCCACAGTCACCCGGCAGCCGACATGGTTCACCCATTACACGTTTGAAAGCTGCACAATAGCAGTGCGCAAGCGTCCGGTCAAGTGGTTATTTTGATATTTCGCGTGCTTTCTTATCAACGCAGATAAAAGGACTATGTGAGACATATCAAGTAGAAAACAATTTAAAAGGTGATTTGTGGAGGTGCTCTACAACTTTTCATATCGCGCATAGGGTGTGCAGCCACTAGTTAAAACTTTGGTAATGAATTAGTTATGGAGCAAAATAAAAATAGCCTGAGTTACTCTTGGCTAGTGCCAACTGTGTCCGCTCGGATGAATTCGCGTGCCAAGAATTTTTTTCCTTTTTGAAGTCTTTGCTCAAGTTACGTAGAACAGCCCATATCATAACAGGTGTTTAACCTAAGATGTTCTGCAATTTTAAAAAATAGACTTTTTGAGTTAAAAGAGCGCCCTTTTTTTAGGCATAGCGTTGTCAGCGGTGTAGCGCATAAGAATAAAGCTAAGACGTGCTAACTAGTAGGCAGGTTAACTAATATGGAGTAGTTAACTTTTAAATTGTTATTGTTAGTCTCCTTATTTATTGAGCGGCGTGTGTTGCCCACTGTAAGTTACATCCGTATCGGTTTTTAGACCTTCGGGAACGCAGTTACCCTCGGCGCTGTGGACCAACAAATTTCGGCTGTTTCGATGAGTTACGTGTACTGGATGGGGTTGCCTTTGCCTGCAAGCTTTTCGAAAGCGCGTCCATTCTGGTGCGGTGCAGCCAAAATTTGTTGGGCCAGAGCTCTGAGGGTAACTGCGTTTTCGAAATTCTAAAGCCTAATATTGATATTACTTACGGTGGACTACACGCCTCTCAGTAAATAAGAAGACTAAGAGTAACAGTTGAAAGATTAACTGGGACCGCATTCCATAAGCTGTCCATTTTTCGATGTCCATTTCACGTCCATTCGGTCCTCTGTCACTGGTCACTTATAAATACCCCCGGCTTTCAAGTGTATGGGGCAAGCGAATTGGACATTGGGTGGTTGCCGACCGGACCTTACCATTGTCTGAAAAGGGATGCAGTATGCAGTCAGTCATGAGGTGCAGTCAGTCATGAGCTTATGTACTTAATGCGGATAATACCGATACAGTGCTGGCTGCACGTGCAGCCCTAAAATGACATTTTCGTACGGGCACCGTAATGTACGCTTGTTAAAGAAAATAGGCAAGGCTTTCAGAAATGACGATTTCGTGCCTTGTAACACCATCACTTCACTGTCAAAACCAATATCAATATACCCGCCTCTCGGAAAACTCCATGCATTTTTTTCCTTAGTTCGTTTCCGTCAAGGCTGCGATCAACAAAAATGCAGGCTGCAGTTGCTAATTAAGGGTACAGAGGCGCTACACATGGAAGACGTACTCAGCAACGCCTGCCTATGGATCTGTTTTATCCGACCGAGGTTTAATGAAATGTAGCCACCGGGGGTACACCAATGCTTTACTCATGTGAAAGAGGCGGAAACTGAACTGTGCGTTCCCGCGGCTTCTCAAGGAAGAGGAGTGTGCCGGGTCATTTCGTAACCGGCCGAAATAGTTGGACAACGAACACGAAATAAACATGTACAAGGAGCGCCACGCGCGTGCAGGTGCCCCGAAAGTTAAACCGAGCACGCAAGCAGTGCACGGACTGCATCACGGCGTGCACAAGCAGCGGATGGACCCCGCTTACAGTGAGTACGTGCGGTGAACTTTGTTGTACTTCTGACGTTCGCCTTGTTGGTGGTCCGGGCGAAGCAGCGCTGCTTTCAGCATTTATCTTACCGAAGATGTTCTGACTTGTCTTACGGAATTGGCATTCACCTTACTGAAAGAGCTGGTATGCTGCGCTCGCAGCGTGCGCTCTTGAGCAAATTATCAGTGTCAACAAATGCGTCATAAGCCTCATGCTGGTTTCCCTCGAACGCACAGTGATTTGTGTTTCGCTTGGCAGAGATTTTGTCGCGCCTCTGACACGAACTGCTGGAAGTAGCGTCGCTTCAGCCCCGAGCCCCCGATGAGGCAGAAAACAAAAATGTACCTCTGGTCAGGTGGCTGTGCCGCCAGCCCCTTCAGTGTATGCACGCGCAACTGCTGCGGGAGCATGTCGCAATGCAATCTGCCCTCCGCTCGCGTGCTACGTCCACTTCTGGGACACCTGCGCCTGTTTTTCTTCGCGCCCGGCGTCTGTCCGCGCTTCCCACTGCACTGATCGTCCATTCGGGGAATTTTCTCTCATTCAAGGAACTTGAGCAGTTAAAGGGATCTTTTAGGAAGTATTAAGGAAATTTGAGAACCGAAAGTGGCTCACTTTTTTCCAAATTGGCAGCGTTTTCAAGATTCCTCAGGAGAAAAGAGCCTGGAATAGATATTTTGGGGTCTTACTGTAGGAATTCACGAGTACGGCATTGAACTTTACTACCCGCAGTTTCTTATCGAATTCCATGCGTGATGACCGCGCTACTTTAGCTTGAGCCGTTTCGCACGCGACTATCGTACAGCCAACGCCTACTCGTGTTTTGTGCCGCTTGACGAACGCACTGGTTGTGGTGATGACTATGGCTATGACCGCGGCAATTGCAAACTGAACCACGTTATATGGCCGTGCCTTCCGTTCCCAGCAAACTCCATCTATCCTAATTAAGTGCACATATCTTTCCGCTCGACAATTGAATTTCAGCTCAGTCCTCATCCCCAGAGATTCTAGCGCTCACCTACTACTGTAGCCAACGAAGATTTGTTACGATCATGCCGTCTTATCATTCTTACCATCACTGAGAGCGCTGGCGCAAATCGCAGTGAGCAGCTCACAACAATGCGGCCGCTCGTTTCAGGTGGGAAGATGAAGTCTAAATAATTACAACAGGAAATAAAGTTACGCACTGAAACCTTCATTATTGGAGTTAAAAAGAATGTCGTAGTGTAGGATTCACGAACGAGATACCACACACTAGTACATAAATGGCTTTGCGCTCTACACCGTAATTCGAACAGCGCGATGCTTTTCACCCATTTACCCGCCACGGCGGCTAAGCGGTTTTAGTGCTCGAATAATACTGTGGCGGGACTAAGAAAAAGAATTGGAAAAACAGATTTGGTGTTCGACTGCTGGGCCCAAGGCCTTCGGTTACATTCAGGTCGCAGCGGTCTTATTTAGATTTAGGCGAAATGCAGTACAAGTGTAGGGGTGTGTGAACAGCACTTTTTAGAACCGAATCGAGTCGAATACGAACAGGTTAGCTTTGCTACTGAGTCGAATGCGAATAGTGCAGGTAACCACCGAATCAAATATGAATCTAATAGTGAAGGAATCGAATCGAATACTAATTGAATGTTTGTGTTAATATCACACTACTTTGGCAAGTATTAAATAAAACGAATATTCATGCGAAACACTGAAGCGCTAGCCACGGTGCTATAAGTAATGAAATTAAAGTTGTGCATTTCGAAAGATGCAACACTCATTTCCGCTGTAGGGACACGCAACACGAAGTCAGTATATTAATTCTATTACCACCATGTCGTACGCATAAGAAAAATAAATTTTGCTATAGATGACGACAGCGAATGCACCCCATCTCAGCTGATGAAGGGAACGAGAGTTTGAGCCATCTCCTCCGATATCGGGCATGAGAAACAGTAGTCGAGATGCAAACTCCATGCCTGTCAGTAGAAAGCTATTAAAAAACTTAAAAACGGATTCGATTCGTTTCAAATAATTACTCGCTCTATTTGATTCATTCAGCTAGTCGAATAAAAGGATATTCGATACGTTATTCGAAGATTTCGCATATTTTGTACACCCTATAAAAAACACCCGTGTACCCAGATTTTAATCGACGCCAAACAAGATTAAATGGTCGAAATTAATACGGAGTCCTTCATAGACCCCTGTGTCGCTTTGGCACGTAAAGATCTACGAATCAACTCAACCTGCGCGAAGTTGCTATGGTTCGTCAAGGGAAGCGCTTACCTACAGAGGCATATTCTGGCCACTGAAAGTTACATTTCGCAGATTCCGGATCAGAATGGCGCAAACGCGCTCACTATTCGCCATCGAAATATGGTAACGTGTCAGTAGAGCACCCGCGTGCGATCCTTGTAATGCTTGAATTTTATTCACTAGCTACCAGCCGCTACACATCATGGAGAAAAAGGCACGGGCGTACAAGTTTGCATTACGAAAAACTATAGGTTAGTGGTTCTTAGCACAATCACATTTCACCTGCAAGGTGGAAATGGCAAACGTTCTTTGTGCGTTTCCGTATGACCGAACGAAAGGAGTGCCACTGTTTTTTTTTCGTCTCAGTTTGCAGGGTAAATATACACTCCTGCTCAATACATATCTCCCGCTCAAACTATGACGGTGGCATTAACTTACTCTACGTTAAATGGTATTCTTGAAGAGGTTGAGTGATGATGCTGCTTCAACGACTTTAATAACATGTGCCCAACGAAAACTTCATTACCGGAGACGAGGTATATCCCGGGCCTTGTGACCGCAAAAAAAAAAAAACACCTTTGAATGAATAGACCTAAAAGTGAAAAAGGCGGCTCCAGGGCCCAAGCGATGTCAGGAAACACGAGAGCGAGGACAGTTACTTGAGTTCGTTCACCTCTGTATCCAGACAGAAATGTCACATGTCTAGCAGTGTCCGGAAAGCAGTCGAAGAGAACGTGCGATCCACTCCTCGAGGGAGCGAGCTATTCCTCCCGACCAATCAATCACGCTTCCCGTTGAGGACTTGGCGCTGCCAGCGAGCTGGTTGATGGAAGGAGCAGTATATAGACTAGTCGCGTCGGTGGTGCCTGTTGACAGTATCTTTGTTGTGTTTCACTGCTGAGTCAAATGCGTATTCGGTTACGCTGTCGTGTGGGGATCCATCAGTGCTGCTTCCTTACGCATGTAGACTGCTTAAGGCGCATCATTCACTTGTGGAGTGCGTCTTCATCGAGCGAGAAACCTTACGAGCTTTACGGATCTGCTCTCAAGCATACATCTCACGCTTTGGTGGCATTGAAGTGGAGGTTACGGCTGGCCCCCGCAAATCACGACCCTAGCATCTAAAGCTGATCGAGCGTTAAAACGAAGGAGACACTTAAGCTCGGCCTTAAGGGTATGACGCGACAGCGTAGTGGGCTAATTCCCATATATGCAGTATGTCATTCTCTACTTTGCATTCATGGATCCCTCGGAGTCCTCATACCACTCATGGCGCAGTGGTGCCGCGATTAAGCGATGCTTCACTTCCCAGCGATGGCAGGTGCTCCCAGCGGTGGACCCTTGCGGCCCAGGTTTGTCTTCCCGAGCGACCAATCATTAATTTAACTGCCACCTGCCACGGTGGGCAGTTTGCTCACTATCCGGTGGGCAGGTTGTGATGACTTCGTGAAGTCACGTGACCTAGGTGGCCCACCTGCCTCCTACGTTGTTCTCTCGGGACCACCTGCCAGAGTCATGCCCGTCATGTTGCACACACGGCGATACCCGCCTTTACCTAGCAAAGTGAAAATATCGCTTCAAAAACTGCAAGATTGCTGGGTGTTTTTGATAACTGTATACACTGGGTTGTAGTATGGTACGCGGGGTTCAAAGCCCCAAAGCTGCACATGGACTATCTGAGTCGCCGTAGTGGAGAGTGACGGGTTAATTTCGATCCCCTGAGGTATTTTAATTAGCCCCGACATCGCGCCACCCGCGGGCATTTTTGCATTTCTCTTCCATTGAAAAGCGGCCACCGAGACCGGGATTGGATCCCATGTTGGGCTCAGCAGCGAATCTCCATAGCCTTAGTGCTAAGCCACCACGGCGGGTTGTACGCTCGGTTATTCTGACTGACAATGGGACAGGCGTGATCCAGTCACGAACTTTTCTCGGGTTAGAGATGGTACGAAAGTTCTGCTCCTGGATCGTTGGTGCCATACAACCTGCTTCGACTATAGCGTAAACTAACTGAAAGACTACCAGCGCCGCGTGTACACCATTAGTGCACTGGGTTTCCATGTGGCAGGACAACCAACCTCAATACATGCATGTGTTCGCTTCTTCACCAGGTTGGTGTTCATTTTCCTCTGGGTCATGTTCCCCACATCTTGCAAGTCAGTGGCGGATAGATGCCGTTTAGGCAGGTAGCACGTGAGCAACAAATGTATAGTTCAGTTTTTCTAATTTCGGTTGCTGAACCATTCGCCTGTTCAATATGTGAATCATCCACTTTGTACAGGGAGATCCCCGAGTGTGGAGTTGATCTGAAATAAGGAAGTAACTACTCATTAGCATTCCTCAAAGAGCAGCCATATGGCTACAAAAGGAAGCTTTCACAGTAACTTAATTGTTCAAGAAAAATTCGTACTGGTCCGGTGATTGAACCCGGTACCACAGGCTGTCACGGGCAACCACTCAACTAATTTAACCAGGACGGCTTGAAGATACCAGGGTGAGGCCGAAGTTCTTGATCAATGCGGACTCGCCTGACCATCTGCTAGCCGTCCTGGTATATCACCCTTTGTAGCCATACGGCTTCGCTTAGGTGGGAGATAATGAATAAGGACTCTCTTTGAAAAAAAAATGGCGGCGGCTTAGCTTAGCTAACCCTAGTTTTGCAAGCGAAAGTCACGCTTGCATAACCAGCATGCAGTCACGCTGCGGCCTATTGCTGCAGTGCCACGTGTCTGCCACAACGTTGTCAGCGCTAACGCATGCATCCCACATCTCTCTCTCTCACCATCGCCACGTACCTCAAAACGCGACTGAGACGTCCACTGACCGAGGGAGCCTGTTATGATCCCTTCCTTTCCTCAAAATCATCAAATTCTAGAACGTTGCCAACGCCAACGCCAGTGAACAAAATGAACGCCGACGGCTTATAGCTTCAGTGCCGCGTTTCTGTCAATGCCAACACATGCAGCGCACATCTATCACTACTTCCACGTAGCTTAAAGCGCGACTGAGGTGTCCACTGTCCCAGGGGGCCAGTTATGCGCCTTTCCTTTGCTTTCGAAGCTCCCGCTCTTCATCGGTTTTGGCTGCCCGTTTAGTGCGCTTACGCTCGCTATCGATTGCTAAATCCCTTGCACGGTTGGCATTGTCGACCGGATGATCAGACTCGGCCCGATGTCTGCGAGCACCCACTCTCGAGGACGTCGGCTCCGGCTGACTTGCTTCCTTCATATCGAGACACTGGATAGGCAGCGCGCAGCGGCCGCGGCGACGGCAGATCGCGCAGCTGCAGCTGCTGCGAGTCACGTGGTACATTACGTGGTTGCTAACGCAGCTGCGTTTCTCCTGTTCAAGGTCATTCATACAGACAGCGAAATCGGTGACGCTAGGCGAGTAAAGCTCTAGCTTTGTAAGGGAAATCTTGGCGAATCACTCATCCACGCACACACCAAGAAAGCCAGAAATTTCAGGGGCTTTGTGGACTAAAATGACTCTGATAACGGTATAGTTTATGCTCAGTTGTGTCTTTTTGGCGCAGTGGTGGTACGCCAAAAATGGTATGTTGCACGAATGACATTCCTGGAAGAAAAACAAGCTGATCACGCCTCGTTCTGCTCAGTTCGTGCGTCACCAGAGTAATAATTTCTATCTATAGTTTGTGCCGACGCATTTACGTTCTATTTGGTTTCATCTAATACGCCAGACGCTTTTGTCAGTGGAGGAGGCTGCAAGCGAATGAAGAGCTAATTTAGAGGGCCCCGAAGAAACTCTCCAGCGGCTAAACTGTGGTAGGTATTCATTCTTCTTTGCGCCATTCCACCCCTACCATCCTCCTCCCGCGCTCCCCTCGGGTAGCCCAAGATGTAATCCTCTTTGCGTTCATCTTAATAACGCAAATGTTCCCATATCCAAAGCTGGAGCGCCTGTGTGCCGCTGCTAATTAAATATTGTGCTTCACGTAGCGTCTTTTCGCTGGAGATAATTAATTATCAGCCCTGTTCTTGTGAAATAAATGTCAGGTTAACACGGCTTGTGTATCTTGGCGTGGTACAGCTAAACCCGGTCTGTATGAAGCACGGCGTTGAGGAGGACTTCAGGTTAATTTGGCTAATTGGAACACCTCGGATTTTCTAGCACGCATTTGAATTTCAGTAAACGAGATTTTTTGCACTTCGCCTGAATTGCAATACTTCCGCCGAGGCCGGGATCATATACCGGGAAACTCGTGCTAACAGCAGAACGCCCAGTAAACACTCAGCTACTGAGTCAGCACGGCAACTAAGCTCCTTTATCAAAGTGGCTGAGCTAATTCTACAGAACGGCATGACACGCCTGGACCCTGCATGGACTACGAATCGAGCGACGACTTTTCAGCTTCCTGTACTGCACGAAAGGAAAGTTTTAACAAGCTTGCTATCATGCCAGAAACCTTCATAGGATTATCGCACTATAAACTTCGGAAGCTTACTATGCAGACCACGGGCGCCTTTCGACATTTGATGCATTTATCCTGCGAATAAATAAAGAAAAGCATCGTGTTGAAATCAGGCAAGAATGTGATCATACATCTTAATCGACTGGTCGTGAAGGGGACTCGCTGCAGCAAGTGCCAAAATAAGCGTTCCAGTTATCGATCCGACTGTCATCTATATGTGAAGCAGCTGGCAAGAATAGAAAGGTGGGTGTAGAAGGAACAAGCGCAGGTGAAGTACGCCGCAGCCTAGCAAGCTTGCAAGGGACGTGCGCACGCATCTTTCATTTATACCCTACAAACCGACACACAATCTTTCAAGGCGCATTTCTGTATAGTGCGGTGCGTTGCTTACATATTCACTGACACGGCTTTTTGAGGGCCCTCTATACTGTACCGGATCAGGTTGCCTACCGACTGCTTGAAAAGCTTTCCTGTTGGGTAGTCTGAATAAGTGATAATCGCGCTACGTAATTACTAAAAGAATTTATGGACTTAAACGATCTTCAAACTAGACATGTCGCACATCATGGCCAACAAAACATTAAAAAACAGCCCGTTGTGCGCTGTGGTCAAACCCATGGCCGCCGTCAGTGATAACCAAGAGTAGAGATCGCAGCAATTGAATTACTGTAATGAATATCAGTAATAAAAATATTTGTCTTGTCAATTTGTAACGTAATTTATTACTTTTCTGGGCCGGCAATTTACATATTTAATGAATTAACTTGGGGCAGTTATTTCACAGCAAAAGTAATTTATTGCTTGTGAAATTAATTTTCTTTAAAATCCAGCTTGACTCTGTTTCGTACGTTTGCCGGGTGAGACCATTCGAAAGTAGCAAGAACACGCGGCAAGCCTGAGCCAGCAGTCGAGCGGTGCGGCTCACGTCGGACCAGGTCAGCGTGGACCGCTTAGGCGACGAGGCTAAGAAAGGTCTACGCGACGAACTACGTAGCTTCCAACGCTGCATACACACACACACAAAGACGGGCAGCAGGCTCGGCGGGAATATTTTTTCACTTTTAACGGCCACTTCATTGTTGTTTCTTGTTCCTTGCAGTTCACACTATTCCGTGGTTAGATGCACGTAAAAGCACTCCGACGCACAATAACGCGAATATTTGGCTAAACTAGAGCAGAAAAAAAAAACAAAGCATATGGGTTGCGTGGAGTTTATTGCGTGTGCATGTGGGTACGGGTACCTCGGATTCGTGCTTCTGGTGCATTTGCGCCTGTTGAAAATGCATGGGACTTACGTGCGCTGAGACGTGGGTTCGATCTCCAGCTTGATGCCGGCAACGCAAGATTTCTCCAGTCGAATGCATAATAATCTGCTAAATGCTGGCAACGATGCTCAATATTATTCTCGAGATTATTAAAGAAGAATCAGCATTTACTTTCGCTTTCACATAAGGAGCTTCTCAGTTGGTTTCGCATCACTTTTTTAACAACTGTTTCCACAAATGTAATCAGCGATGGCTTCATCTGCATTCATGGTCACATGTGCCTTGAAAACGTAGAGAAAAAAAAAGCAGAGGCGTAGGCAGGAATCAGTGGAGAAGCGCAAAGAGTTCTTAGAGGCAGTAACTTGTTTGCTTTTTGTGTACTTTATGTTCTTCTGTTTGTTTGTTTGTTTGTTTGTTTGTTTGTTTGTTTGTTTGTTTGTTTGTTTGTTTGTTTGTTTGTTTGTTGTGTGGTTGAGTCCCTGCACTAAGTAAGTTAGTGCACTAAGTGCACTAAGTTAAGTGCACGAACCCTACACTGTGCTCAATCAAAGAAGACACAAGCTAGACGAGATGGCGGTAGAATCTATGCATGGTGATGAAATGAAGAAAAGCAAGTGAAATGACGAAAACCTAAGTCGGAAGCACTCTCGAAGCAGCCACTACAATCTCTGGTTTCGCAACCAGGCTCTCAAAAATGTGGCACCATTACTACCACCTAGATAGGTGTTTTGCCTGGGGCATTGCTGCGGTCGTCTCTTCTCTCGTCTTGGACGGCGCAGCGTCGGTGATGCTTTGTCGATTTGTGCCTTAGCAAGTTCGACAGTGAAAATGCAATGAATACTGCACTCTGAAAGGTCGCAAGAACACACTACAAAGTGAAAAGATCGAGACTAAAACAGGCATGAAAGCGAAACGATCGGCGGTCCTATGACGAGGGCCAGCAATTTTGATGAACTCAAGGACGCACGCCCACGCAACGCGAGGAGATGCGCAAACGGGGTAGTTTTCGGACGATATCAAAATTTTAAAGCCCATTAAGAGACATTAAAGTGCACCAAGTTTGCCAGGCCATTACTGCAGTACTAGAAAAGAAAAAAAAATATATCAACCATTATTGAAGCGAGCAAGGAGTGGCCGTTTGTCCTGTCCCTTCATGCAAAAAACTGAAAGCACCATGGAAAGCGAGGATGATGGTGCTTCTAAGACAGGCGGCACTGTCACACTTTCGTAATGAGATGACGTCCGGAGAGCACTCACGGAACATAAAAATATTTTTTTTTTAATACTTGGGGCAAGTGTGGGAAAAATAAAACTGCCGCAGTGTAATGTGGCAAGTAAGTCACAATACTTACATTGCATTGCTCAAGATCATCAGAACACGGTATGTGTTTATCCTCGATGTCCGCTGAAAAGCCCCAGACGTTTCGTTCATCAGAAAAGCGATAACGTCATCCGGAGCTGTAAATATAACTCCTCCCATCTAATACCACTGAGATTCCTTTGAAATCTGCGAAAGGTTATTCCTTGTTAATATTACTACGAGCGTTCTGCTCATAGGATCATAGGATCATGGATCATGGATCATGGATCATGGATCATAGGAACAGAAAAAGCCTCATACCTTTGTCGTGCCGTCTAGTCGGCTCAATAGCATTCGGGCTGCAGTAAAACGAGTACAATCGACAACAAACGAGTGCCAAAAGTTAGCTTAAAAGCGCAAAGAGCTTCGGCGCAAGTTTGAGCACCAATTTTCTCAATCATTTTTTTTTTATATTTTTGGCACGGGAGCGCACAAAAGTGATGTCCCTAGACCGTGAGGGTATTGATAAATTAAAGCGAAAAATTCTGGAAAACACGGCGGTCGTACATAGCACGTACATTAAGAGCAGCAAGTTTCTCCCGGCGCTTTCTTGCAGAGCCGGTTTGCTAAAACCATTTGTGCGCCACTAATGTAAGGAGCAGAAACTGTCGCATTTATTCATAGCCACCTAGAGGCTGCTTGCTTTGCGGTGCAGGCCGTGGCGACACTCGTCGACGGGAGAGCCGCCCGCTCCATGTTAAATTCGCATTCGTTAGCTTGCAGTGCGTCGCACTAACAAGCAAGTGGTGCGTCGCATTTTCGTTCGGTCTCATTTCTTCCCCACCACGAGGGTGTCGAAATAAAATTCAGTTGTTATAAAGACTGGACGCCGATTTTCCCACGATGCGAAGCCTAGTATGACGCTGATTAAGTATAGGTGTGCCATGCAAATGCGACGTCGTGAAAAGCGGACCATGCAAATTATATGGAAAGCATGCATTGTAAAAGGTATTGAAAAAAAAAATGGCTGCACCTTAGATCGGCTAAGCCCGGTTATGCAAGCGAAAGCTTTGTTATCCGTGGTTACGATGTGTTGCTAAGACAGGTTAGACTCAACCTCTTCGTCCGTCAACGAAGTCGTGGAGGAAGCAGAATCAGCAGCGGCTGCCTCTAAAGCTCTTCGCTGCAGCCTTTCGGCATCTTTTAACCGCCTTTGAGCCAGTCGACGCCCCCGTTCTTCGTCGGTCTCTGCCGCTAGCTAGGCACGTTTAACTTCCCTGCATCTAGCTAAATACTGAGCATGTTTGCAACGTCAGCCGGTTGATCGGACTAAGCCCGTCGTCTACGAGACCGTCCCGATGGCGTAGACGGTCCCGGCCGATTTGCTTCATCCATAGCGAGAAACTGTGAGGCGGCGCGGCAGTGTGTATGCACGCGAGAGCGGCGCCGTCTCCCTTTCAAGCGAACGGCGGGTGACGTGGTTAGCTACGTGGACACAGCTCAACGTTACTAGAACCAGGTTGCGGCTGCGGCGCGCAGCTGTAGCTGCGGCCAGTCACATGGTACGTCTTGTGGCTGACGCACCTCCACTCCTCCACTTGAAGGTTAAGTGTATCGCACCGATGACCTTGGCTCGACGAGGCTAGTAAAGTTTTCGCTTTAAAAACACTGCGAACATCAAATGACTTCCTAAAGAAAGCTTCGGGACGCGGATGAAACCAGACAGCGAGAGTATGATGCACCACTCGTTTCACGGCGAGAGCCGTTATTGGCGGGAAAGAGTCAGCGAACGAGCTTGTGTTCGCATGACTATATCTGGTACATGGGTAGTGCGCAGGCACGTTGACGGAAGACAACAAAATTGGTTATGAAGAAAGGAAAGGCGCAATAATTGTTTCACTCTCGGCAAATACCACCCACCAGCCCCGACGTGATTGGAGGAATGAAGGATGGAGTGAAAGATGGAAGGCAAAGAGGCTGCGGGGTGGACGGACTTCGCATTAATTTACGCTGCCTGGGGTTACTTAACGTGCACTCCCATCGCACAACAGCACGGCCGCCTTTTGCATTTAGTCTCCATATAAGTGCGGCCGCCACAGCCGGGACAGGATCCCGCGTTCTCGAGCTCAACAGCTGAGCTCCGTAGAAGACACTGCCAAAGCGGTAGGGAGTTTGGTCTGAGCAGGTATAACGCCGGCACAAATCACACCACGAGCAATCGCACAAAGATGTTCGTAATGTCGACTATCTTAATTTATACGCCTATTGTGTGCTGTGGGGTAATAAATTTAGAATACTGCTGGAGCATATGTTTTGCCAGTGCAACTTTGTGCAGTCTTGATGAAGCTAAGCTTACGGCAGAGCGTGCAGCGCTGCGGTTGTCGCCGCTGCTCCTTTCCGCGATACGGCAAAGAACCGGGAATTTTTTATTTGTTTGGTTAGAGCGACGAACAGCGAACGAAAAAAAAAGTTGAATGCGTCGTGAACAATGGGAGACTCTCGCTTCGACGAACGCCACCGCATTCCCTGCCCCGAAAAGGGGATTGCTCCAAGACGGCTCGACACAAACTGCCACTTTGTTCTAATTTACTCTCCACGAACATTTATCTAACGTGTTAAATGGTTTAGCAAATAGGCATGGGACACCTACTAAGCAGTTTCCGTCCACATCTTTGCATTGCTGCGAGATAGGCGAACCTGCAAAGATAGTCATCCCTAGCTCGGTTTCGTTACTGTTATGCTGGAATCTCCAAACTTAATTCACTACAGTACTATCCCCGCGCTTCAAAAGGCCTACACAGAAGGCTAACAGCAGCGGTCGGTCTCTCCTGCGATCAATCTACGTTATTATTTTTTTTTCTGGGGGGGGGGGGGGGGGGGGGGGGGGATGCGCCCCTCTAATGGCAGTCAAGACGCACACGCATAGAACGTAGCATCGATAACACTTGCTTGGGAAGCTGAAAGACTAGGGAGGAAGAAATAACGAGAAGATACGTTGCACAAATGGCGGCAAAACAGCGAAGGGGCAACACGAACGTTTACGAAGTCCGTTCGGGTGCAGAAAAGGAAACAAAAATATCCTGACCGAGAACAATGTGCCACGCCACTTCCCAGAGGCACCGTACAGACGGAAATTGGTCGCATGCTCGCCCTCTGCCAGGTTTACGCGACGGTCACTGTAATCTAAAGGTCTTTGTCTGCGCCGACTGGCCCGAGTTCTTTCACTCAGTATTTTTTTTTCCTCAATTTAAACTGCTCACACAAAAGCGAGGAAAGCGCGGCCATTGCCCGGAGTGGACTGCGATTGTCTTCAGAAGCAAGAGACACATCTCCACGGGGGAACAAAAAGGGAAACAAAAAAAAAAAACGCTTAGGTTCCACCATTGTATCACCTATCAGTTATCTTCTGAAGCCCACGGGATGAGCCAGATATTCCAAACAAAGCATTTGTGAGTATTTGGCGGGACTCGTATCGATTAATTTTGTTCAAGTTAATCATCATCATCATCATCATCACCAATGTGACTACGCCCACTGCAGGACGGATGCCTCTCACATATCTCTCTAATTACCCGTCCTGCGCCGGCTGCGGCCGCCTTATCCCCGCAAAATTCTTAGTCCCATCCGGCCACCTTACGCCGCCCTCTGCTACTCTTGCCTTCTCATGGAATTCAGTCCGTTACCCTTAACGGCCATCGGTTATCGTGCCTTCGCATTACATGCGCTGCCCAAGCCCATTTGTTTTTCTTGATTTCGACTAGGACTTCATTAACCCCCGTTTGTTCCCTGACCCACTCTGCCCTGTTCCCGTCTTTTAATTTTACACCTATCATTTTCCTTTCCATAACCCGCTGCGTTATCCTCAATTTAAGATGAACCCTTTCCGTTAGCCTCCACGTTTCTTCCCCATAGGTGAGTACCACATTTTACTTCAGATTTACGATGACATAAAACGCCAACGAGATACAGAAAAAAAAAGAGGCATAGTTTCCACATGACATGGACATCCGCTACGCCTAAATCATCCACCGACAAACGGCTGTAGTGAGCAGAACGCAGGAGTCAACATGAAAGCGAAAAAAATTCAACCCGACAGAAGGAATTTGCACACGAGTAGTTACTGCTATTTCAATTAGAAATCAACGACACGTTTCATTCATAGGCGACGGGAAAGGGCTTTGGCAGTGGCGGGGTTTCGGTAAACACGAAATTTTATAACTCCTGCGTAGTGAGATTTCTGTGCGTCGTCGAAATTATTCCGGCTAGTTCCATTTTGGCGCGTCACGTAGGCTACAGTGCGGTTTTGGTGCGTAAATATACGTCAGCGGGTGGTTACACGAGAAAAAACTTAAGACAGGTGTCGCTGCAGTGTTAGCTTGGAAAAGCATAACGTGTCAGGTATGTACGGTCCTACTAATTAGCCCATGGGCATAACAGTGATACCGCAAAATAGAATAAGGAAGCAATTCAGGAAGACAGCATAAGAAACAGAATGAGAAAATATAAAACAATCTGTGATGAGGACAATAATTAAACACCCGCAGGGAGGCAAAAAAAAAAATGCCGACACGTACACTTAGTTGCAGAGGACAGCTAATGGCTTTGCATGTGCAGATGGTATTTTTTTCTTCTTTTTTGGGATCAGAGGGTAAAGTTAAGTGCAGAAACGATGACTGTGCAGAAAGCAACTTTTCGTCGAACGACGGCCGAGCAGAAAATACGCTGAGTAAAAATGGAAGCTCTAAATCGGCCCAATTAAAGGAGTAGAACTCAGCGGTTATCGATGTCGAGGGTAGCTCCTCGCGAGGCTCGAGTAAATTTTTTTTCTTCGCGGTCAAGGAAGGAACCAAGGACGAGGAAGCGCAGCTCTCATTCGCGGTCGCGAGCTCGCACGTAGGCGTCACTTAGCGCCAAACGCGCAGCGACAGACAACCTCGAGTGCACTACACATGAGACGGAATAGGATGAGTGCCAAGCCTATGCTTGCCCTTTCGTACAGAGCGCCCCGCGCGAGTGCATATCCTTCCACTCTGCCTTTGAAAACTTCTTCGCTAAGTCTTGTTTGTTTTTGTTTTGTTTTTTCACTGAAACCTCCGAACATCAAAACTAAGCCGCTGAATTCGTCACTGTGAACTGTCACGGATATTATCATGCCGTCGCAATAACGTCGGTTTTCGCTGGATAATAGCCAGTCATGAAAAACAGACGTACAAGATGGCCTTAGAAAGCTTTAAATGAACTTCGCGCAATGATAGGCTCATTAGTTAAGCCTGCCTTTATGTGCGATGCTCTAAAGTTTATTTCCTTTCTTCCTTCTTTGCCCAAAATGTAGGGATATCGGCTCCGAGCTCTGGAATGCTGTCTATGTTCTAGATTTACTGGTCACGGCGAACAAAGAGTAATCGTTGCAGTCCCAAGTGGCAGCCTTTGAGCTGCATTTTGCTTGACGACCAAAGGCGACCGGATAACTGAAACCGCGCCTTACGCCCACATTCTCTCACTGGCCATTGCTGCAATAGGGGGATGCTGGGCAGTTCGCGTTGTACATTTTTAGGTTGTCAAACGCTGCTGAAGGAGGTCATATTCTGTGCGCTTACGAAAAATAAAACTGGGAAGAAAGAAATATTGTCCTAATATGCTTATAAGTTGGTTTGGTTCTAATTTTTTTCTGGGGTTTAACGTGCCGAAGCGACTTGAATATGAGGGGGGCCGTAGTGGAGGGCTCCGGAAAATTTCGTCCATCTGGGATCCTTTAACGTGCACTGACATCGCAGTGTACACGGGCCTCTGAGAGTTCGCGCTATCGAAATGCTACTGCCGCGGCCGAGATCGAACCCGCGTCTTTTGGGTCTGCAACCGAGTGCCGTAACCACTGAGCCACCGCGGCGGCCACTGGCAGTCAGTGTTCCCCCATAATGTCAGCGTAACATGCCACAGTACAAAAGCAGAGCGCTTGCGCTAGCTACAAACCTCGGCTCTCTCGTTTATTACTTTTTTTCTGCATTCTTTAGTGTACAACGAGCGGATTCTTCTTTAACAAAGACCACAGACCTTCGCTCCACTGAAAGCTGCTGATATAGAAATGCAGTGTGACGACATTTTGCTCAGGATTGTTCAACGAATTGAGGAACAGTGCGCTGCGCGTGAGCATTAGGAGTCTTTGGGTTATTTTGGCTGACTGCGCCTGACGCCTTTGCACATTAGGAGCTGTTTTGCATTTTAAAGGCGAGGTTTTCGGCCCACTCCACCTGCGAAGCAGCCTTTTTTGAAAATTGCAATACAGCGTCATTGTGCTGGCTGCGTTACGTTTATTCATGCATTTGAGTCTCTACTTTCTCCTTTTTTTTCGTTGCGATTCAGTCTGCATTTTGCCAAGCAAAGGTATACGCGGTAACTGAAGTATACAGCGTACTGCGTCACAGCATCACAGAGAGTTGTTGGACGAGTGATGTAACACATGTCCCTTTATTCAGTCGATCTAAGGCACCAAATCGTTCTTTTCATTTTGAACTATCATCCCACTGTCAGCCATATCAATAGGGTCTTGAAAATGCAGTGCCAAACATTTTTACATAAAAAAATCCAACGCTTAAGATGTATTAAGAAGAAATTAACTGCCTCAAACCACGGTATTAAGTTTTGTTTCATACTGAGACATTTCGAAATGTTTCTCGTACCTTCTTCACAAGAAATCGCGTAATATACAAGATTCTTATGCGCTCTCACGAAAGCTTCGCATCAAAGTGTACTTAGGTGTGCCAACGTGCCGGGTAGGCGTGCTGTGCATGAGCGATCACGCTTCAGGCAGGTTCTACGCTTATCAAGAAATATCACCGTTCGTCCTCGGCCTTCACAAAATGAAATAAGTATGAACCTTGTTTCAATAGAGAGCCCTATTCACTATTTACTACATGCTACCGTCACCGTCGGAAAGGCTGAAATATTCTAGGTATGCACGCCATGTAAACTACTCAGTAACCTTGCGCCATTGCTCTGGAAGTCGTAGCTACCTCGTCGCATGAAATAAAATCAGTTATAAGTAAGCGCACTGTGTGTCCGTACCTTTCTGTGTCCTTGTGTTTGTTCGAGCGCTTGCACGATCTAAACCTCCTTTAGGCAACGCATACGTTGTGTGCATCAACAAATGATGTTTACGGAGTATTGGCGCTGACTGGTAACAAAATACAGCGACGGTTCAGCGACATGCTTCATATATGCGGCAAGCGCGTTGAGAGCTCTGTCGGGATCCTCAAAGACAAAAGCTGCCGTAACTGCCTCACTTCAAGTCACGATAAGCATAAAAGAGGACGTCTGCCACATGATATCATTCTGAGTGCTCGCTTGAAATGCTCCGTACACCGCGCTTCTGCCACTATTTGCGGGTGCGCTGTAAGCCGGGAACTTGCAACGGGCTGGGTTGAAGGAAAGAAACTTCTTACGATCGGCAAGTTCAGTATGCGCTTTAGCAGCTGGTTACCGTACACAAGTTTAATATTGTGGAGCTAGTGAGTTCGCGTGCGCTTTTTAACGCGACAGCTTTAAAGGCCCGAGTCGCCAGTGCCGTCGTCGGTCGTGAGCGAAAGGTTCCAATTAAAGCAAAAAGAATTAATAAAATTGCGATGCAAAGAAAATTGGATTAACCGGGGTTAACTTGGGTTTGGGTGGGAATCAAACCCAGGACCTTCGGATTTCAATTTCTTCAACATGGTATTTCTTACAGTTATGCATCGTTCTATATACATGAACTATGTACAAACTATTAGGAAACATTGTCAATCAAAGTCACGCAAAATACCACACACCTAAGCAACCAAGCACTACGAAAAAGGTAGCCCAGCGCACATCACTAATAGTAGTGAGTGCCTCATCGCTTTGAACTGGGGCTGTTCATGTACCTCCTATAAATGACCAATCATTCTACTGAAGTGGTCATTTGCAGAAACAATGGACCGACTTTAGGCCATGAAGGCTCGTTTGTGCAAGCTGAACAAAGGTAGACCTAGCGAATGCGTTGTGGTCTTCGTCTTAGTGTGTTAGAGACACGTACTGATGCATACAAGAGTAATTATGAGCATGTCAATTACGAATTAGGTAACTAAGCAGGCGATGTAAACTAGACCAAATAACGCTGTCACGTTCTAAATTTGAAGGCGAAGCTTAGGCGTGCCCAGTTAGGCGACCTCCTCTCGATTTAATATATTAAATCTGTATTGCGACGTCTTTTCTTGCAAAACTTTGCTTGAACTTTTTTGTATCACTTCTTGAGATGTCTGCACCCAATTCTACGACCACAGTTTGTTTTCTTTATTGTGTGTGCTTTCTTATACTGTTATCTCCACCTTTTCTCCCACTACTTTTCAACTGCGCAACCACGCCCAATACAGAGAGTAGCATGTCTCTTTCTTCTTAGTCAACTTTCACGCATTTTTTGCGCTAGGAAGCATGTACGGTGGAAGGAAAACTAGGGAAAGAGCGTCATTCTACAATTTCAAAAGCCCTCATTCGTACGAGTTACAGAAGGGGAATACTTCATGCAACGTGCACAGCATCGCTGTGAGCTTTACGTCTCACCGAGCTGTCTGTGATCAGTCAAACACGCCGTCGTCTCCTCAGTCATCTCGCGACATAACGCTCGCAACCACGCCCTGATCATATAGTTTCGCATCCCTGAAAAGAGAGAGGAATAGAAAACGGAGTAGCTTGAATCGGAAGTCGGCTCGCGGAGTCTGGCCGTTCTCCATCCTGGCCTTTTCCGTCCTCCACGCTTTCTCGCCCTTATCGTTGCTTCGTTTCTCTCCACTCGTACATCCCTCTCCTCCTCCTTGCCGTTTGGGCAACAAAGGAAAAAAGAAGCGCGTGATTTCCGCCACACTTAATAGAGAGCAGCGGGTAACGGCAGTCGTTCCTTTCCTACGCTTTTCCTCGGTTGCTTTGTTGACGGCTCTCGGCGCTGCAGGACGGAACCTTCCTGATATCTGCATCGCCACACTCTCCTGCAGTAGTGTTCGACCACTCGATGGCGCGAACTCACGCAAGGGGACGTATAAAGCACTCTCCAGCTGGCGCACTGGAAACATGCCTTAATGAAGGAATAATGATGGATGCCAGAGCAGCAGCGTGGACTATGAGGGACGCCGCAGTGGAGGCCTCTGGATTAATTTCGACTGCCTGAGGGTTCTTTAACGTGCACTACCATCGCACAGCACACGGAAGCCTTTGCATTTCGCTGCTATGGAACCGCGGCTGCCGTGGCCGGGATTGGAACCGCGAAGTGGACGCAGAAGCCGAACGCGATAGTCTATGTGCCAACGCGGCGGATTGTACTGTACACAACAGAAGTGCTGCTCCTGTAAGGCGGCTCGAGTCAGCGCAGAGTGTTATCGGCGCGCCACTGGAAGGAGAGAAAACAAAGATATAACTGCAGAGAAAACCCGAAGGAGCCGAGAAGGAAGCTAGAGCCGTCGGTTCGAGGACAGCCTGTAGCGAAAGGCACCACCCCTTAGCGGGTGCTGTGGGACGATTCTCTTTCTCTTATTCCCTCGCACTGGCGTCGCGACGACGAAGAGGAGGCGCAGCACATGAGAGGTTAATGTCGGTGCAAGCGCGACAAGCATGCGTGCGCTCTTATAGACAAGATAATGCGGGTGTTTGGTCAGGCTTCGTGCGGTGGAGTAGAGCAAGCCTGGCTTTCCTTTGCTGCGTGCGCAAAGCCGTGATGAGCGATCCGCGAGCTCTTTCCGATGCTGCAGCTGGCTGTTTTCGCCTCCTTTTGTACGCAGGTCTTGTCTGTAGCGTTGCGAAACTTATATAATGTTTTTTTTTTCTGTTATCCGCAACAATTTTGTGCCATTGATTCAACAACTTTATGCCACTTTTTCCTAAGTCACGTTAACTTAAGAGATAGTAAAGAAGTGGACAACCTGTCTTTTTTTTATTGTTCGTGTAGTAATAGAAATATTTTGATCAACAATTCATACTAAAATCTTACAACTTTCTTTTCACTCCGGATGTTAAATGTCTTGCTGATTCAGTCTGCGCTCCTTTATTACCCAATTCGTTTTTTGGCCTTGCTGCCCCACATTTCTATTGACGCGTACAAGTTTCCCCTTCGCGACCGTGAATAAGCAATGCGCTCGTGTGAGAGCGGCGATTTCGTCCCTTTTGTCGAGTAATATCGAAAGAAAAGGGACTTGTCTATCTCGTACCGGGTGTGGTTGTTATGATCAAGCGTGTCTCGGATACTTTCAAGCTACCAGCATTTTCATCAGGTGTCCGTCGATTTGCGCAAACCCTATCCTTAATTCGCATCACCCATGGCGCAACAGGCGCCAACCGCCAAGATAGGCCCTATTCCGCTTTTGCCCGACTGCAGCCTTTCAAGGAAGCTCTTGCGCGCTTTCGAGCATTGCTCCAAACGGACGACGGCTTCCAAGTAGTGCACAGTGGCAGTTCGCTGGCCCAGGCTGCCCAGCCTCGACACATCTTTCCTCGTCCGTGTCCTGTTGTTTATGCATCGCCTTGAGCGGCCATTGTAAGGACAATGACGCAAGCACGAACCTCATCGGAGGTGTACGCTCGTCCCTAGCGGCGACGGGCTCGTTGCATTTCACATGACTTGAGAATAGGGCACGAAATAAAACTCGCGCTCAAAGGCGCAGGTCTCACCTCTTCGTGCTTTGCATACGTGTTTCATCTCGCGCTTAACTTCAATTCCTCTGGGAAAGACATCGTATATTCCTGCACCGCGTCTTTTTAGGAAACACTGCATGTTTCCAAGTTGCGCCCTTCCACAAGCGTCATGACGGCATGTGTAATCTCTTGCAGATTGTGGCCGCTGCGAAAGAACAAGGATGCCACTGTTTCTCCTTTATCTGCTTGCTCCGTGGCGCAGCACTGCCCACTCTGTCAAAAGTACAGCGCCCGAATGCGGGATGAATTGGCTGGGGAGGGGGGGGGGGGGGGGTGCATTCTGTGCGCTTGAGCGGCACGCTGCTCGTTTGGGCGCCGAAGCTTGAACCTTATTTATCTGCGCGGGCGTGAATAAGGCGGAGAAAACGCCACCCAACCGCGCAGAAAACGACGCAAGTGTTTGTGCCAAATGCGAGAAACGCGCGCCATCCTCGCGCGACGATATACATAGCACGCGGTACGAGACAATGAGCGATGCGTCCCTGGGCAGAAAAGGCGGCGGCGACACGCTATAGTGCCGCCTTCACGGGAAAGCACTCCCTCAACAGGCGCGCATTTGCGCACAACGAGAAGCGTAACGCAGATTTACGCTTGTCGTTCTTGTATTACGCGGGGTGCCGCAGCTTCCGTTTCTATACAGCAGGGGATAAATGCGCGCCCCTTGTCGCGTTCCGACCTAAGCGCGTCCTTCACGGATGCGATTCTTTTGTCTACTGTCGCGTTTATGCGGACTCGCAGGGTGCATTATATAACACCGCGGTTTATAAAACCGCGGTTCCACGCATCGTCAGAAAATACGTCAGCACCTCAACGCTCTGACGGGACATGCGCCGCCTTTGCTGAGCTTCATAGTAACCGGCGCACCGCGACTGCTTCCTTCATTTGCCCGGTGGTGCTTGGGAAATTCGCCCTTTGGTGCACGGATCACCCAGTGAGCCCTCAGCTGATTAGCCGAAACGCACGCGCATTGTCTGCGTTGCCAACCAGAAATGACTAAAAAAAGGACAATGGTTGGCCTTTTGACAGTTCTAACAGCGTTGCGAGAGCTTCGAGTCCCTCGAAGACCAACCGTTCGTGTCTTAAAAGATGAAGTCCAATGATGTCATCAGCCACAGTTAGTCACCATTCACTGCGGAGATAAATGCCTTGGAACGACGCACCTCAAAGGCTCCGGAGGCTGAGTATGCCAGAAAGGATCGCTAACCCTCCTCGGGCTTAATAATTCGAGCACTTAAGAAACAAGGTGCTCACGCCTGAAAGGCCTATAGCGACGAGCGGTGACACAAGGTCACAATATGAAGAGAAATGAAGAGCGATATATCGAGCTTGTTGACTGTGTTAGTAATTTCTTATCGGTCTTCGTTGAAAGCTGTACTGCATCGTGCCGAATTGTCTCTGAAAACGACGCGTAAAGACGTTAAGTAAGGTTGCTATAGCAAACTACCAGTCTGCGCACAAACGCTACATTCCCCCCCCCCCCCCTCCCATCCGAACTATTCGTCGACAATAATGTACATACTATTCTACGGGGATATTCCAGTCGTGATATGCTCCAACGTTCTGCTTAACTTTGATGGGGTGACATTCGCATGTCCAGGTGGCTCTAAAAGGTGAATTTACTAATACACGCGATTTTGCTGGTTGGTGAGTACACGCATGTAGCATTTTTTTTTTTCTATCAGTTATGAAACTCGAGGGACGCAAAAGAAGACGGGAACGACGAATTTAAGCTAGCGTTCGTCATGTAGGTCTTCTAGGTGTTCTAACACGTCACTTACATGACATAATCTGAAGAAAAAAAAAGCGTTTCTCATGTGCGCTTGAGGGGAGTGAAAGCGCGATAATAATAATAATAATAATAATAATAATAATAATAATAATAATAATAATAATAATAATAATAATAATAATAATAATAATAATAATAATAATAATAATAATTGTTTATTTGAAAAATTTTATTGTACAAATACGAGCCTGCCCAAGCCAACAATGGACTCGTGGGGCAGTGCTCGGCAGAATGGAGCAAGCCATGTTAGCTTCATGAAGGCGGCTGCGCTTGACGCTGACAAAGTAATCTAAATTTCTCAACACCAAGCGCTCCAACGCTTCACCATTTCTTCCAGTGAGACACAGAACTTTAGCAAATATGCTGGCAGTAAAAATTGCATTCTTCTTGCTGTTTTTTTACCTTGACCTGCCCACGCTGCGGCAATCATCCGAAAAAAAAAAGACGTGAATTAAATGGCCACTTCAGCATTCTTCACTCGTTTTTGGAGCAGCAAGGCGTCGACGCTGAATTGAAGCTGAGAAACCCAACGAGCTAATAGATTTCTTCTAATCTGCCCTGGTCGGCGTCTCATCTCTCCCTCACGCGAAGCCAGGCCCCGAGGAGACGAGTTTCAATGATATCATCGGCTCATATGCCTTTCATGGCAACTTACAGAGTATATATTATGTCAAACGCAGAAGTTAGCTACAAATAAAAGAAGTTATAAGCCATTGTGGCTCTCAACAGTGTTGCAGACCAAGACGTTTGCTAGACTTTCGTTTGTGCTGTTTTCGGCATTACGACCAATCTTTAGCTCATTTCTTTCTTGCATTTCTTTTTATTTCGAATGCCAGGAATAGCGATTCGGGCACTCGTAGGCAAACGGCTGCCGGACACGGCCGTATGCCTAAGAACGTAGTACATTTGTCTAGCAGCATATGTGCTCCCCAGCTGTAACCGAATTCTTTCGGCCCCTTCTGCGCACCTCCCTATACGGGTCACCGAATATGTTATTGCGATCGCGAGAACGGGTCTTCGGGTCCGCACGCCTTACTTGCCTTTCTCACCGCCGCTACAACAGGGGAACTCAATCCAATTCGCGCTGTGAGCATAACAGTGCGCGAAATGACTTTACCTGTACGCCTTGATCCCATCGCCGGTGAACAAACGCAGGATGCGGCACAGGAGCGCTCGCTGGACTTGCGTGGTCATAGCAATGGAGCCAAGAATCAAGTCACGGCGATAGCAATGTTATGAAAGCGCAGGCTACGGGCGTTGCGCCACACGAGCAAATGGAGCTCCAAGAAGGCTATTTGCCAGACTTGGTAGAATGAAGAAGCTATGGAGACATCGAAGCATCAAGCGACAAAAACAAAATTTACGCAGGAGGCCGCAAGTTGCTTAGAAAACACGCGCTTGCGAACAAACCATATATACCCACGCATGCACACACACGAAGACGTACTATGTGTCAGGGATGGGCACGTAAAAATGGCGTAAACATTGGGGCCATGAACGGGTGACGTATATATGTTGTTTTCTGGCGTCCAGCTCGACAGATGGCCAGAACACCATGCAGTAATGAACAGCTGGTTGAAATAAAAGTGTAAGCGATTAAAAGTTCGCTCTAGTAAACGAAATATCGATGCCCACCCTGTAATGGCATTGTCCATTTTACTTTATTTCTGTTCTCTGATTCCGCAACTCTGTTATGTTCTTCTTTCCTCTTCAGTCATGAACACTGTCATCAGTTCATCACAATTATCCGTCCTACCGAAGCGCAATCCGTGCGTGTATTTTGCCTTTTTGCTGCAATCAAGGCACGATAATCGAGCAAGCAACTGTCTCGGAGCATTATTAATCTAACTTGTCTTCGATAAGGAATAGCCGATGAGGATAAACGATCAGCGATGTGTCATAACCCTATGGCCCTCAGTCTTTTCACAGGGACAGCTAGCAAAGGAGCCTCGGGGCAGTCCACAGCAACACGTCTGCCTAGGGTCTATTTTTGTACGTCGCAACACAGTACAATGCCTCATTACGCAAAGCTCCCATGGACCAGGCAATGATGGCCGGACATAAAAAATAAATAAAAGCTAGCTCTCACACTGGTGTGAGCAAACTGCCAGACCATGTTGCTGCTGTGTGATGATTTTCACTCGCCTACACAACACCGTGGGCTATGAGGCACATCGTACTGGAGGACTTCGGACTATTTTCGGTCACCTCAGAAAAAGCGGGAGGGAGTGGAGGAATTTTTATTGTGGACAGAAATTTCAGTACGGTTTTTTTTTTTTCATTTCGTCTCCTCCATCGAGCTGCAGTGGCCGCGACCGGGACAGAACCCACGACTTTAAGCTCAGCAAACGTATGTGAACGCTACTGAGCCACCGCGGTGGGAGACTCTGTTGCTCCTATTGAAAACTCTTGACGTAGAATTCCGCTATCTTTATTAAGGCGAAATCCTTTAATGCCTCATCTTTTTCGACAGAAGGTTGTCAGCAGAGGTGTCACGCTTTTCTAGTCAGACCAGAAAGAAATCTTTGTGCACGATGGGATTCGAACTACCAAACTTCCGTTCCGCAGCCGAGCGTGCTAATGGCTACGCTACATCCTGCCAACAGCATATGTTGTTCTCCTTGTCTAGGACTCTGCACAGTGTTTGCAGAAAGGCATCGAATCAGACGGATGCCCCCCAACCGCAAAGGCTTTGCGACAACAAAGTGCCCCCCTGAATTTTGCGTCATGCCAGTCATTACGCTTCTTCGGAAATGTTATCAGAAAGCGCTCAGAATGTTATAAAACCATCGTGCTTACTTTAATTTCGGTAAAATGCCGTACGCGAACCTCGAGACGTTACTAGCTTCATTTGCTTAACCGTAATCCAGACTTATGAGAGCTGGTGAGTGAGTTAGCGAGAATCTCGAGTTCCGGCACGAGTAGTAGGCTATAGAAGGCGAAACTACGTCAGCTCAGTAGCCAGCAAGACTGGGCGAAGAGACCGGCTTCACCAGGAAATGGACAGCAGTAGGCGGAGAAGACACTTGTGCTGCTCCAGCTTGGAATGAAGCTTTTGTCATGTTTTATTCTTTATTTTTGCTTGTTTCCTTGCCTTGCTCGCTTATTTCGGCGCTTCCTCGGCCGACGGCCATTTCCGTTCCACATCCGTCCTCCACCTTCCCTCTCCTTCTTGTGCTGTTGTAGTGTGAAATTCAATAAAGTTTGTTCGACATTTCACTTTATGGTTGTTTCTGGCAACCTCCAGGCAGTTGCATGTGGCCTGAGCAAAATTTCGTTCCATTAGCACCCGGAAGTTCTTGAACGTAGGCAGCAGAAGGAGATGACGAAAGCCAACAGTCACCGAAACTGTTGACTTCGGTCATGTCTGTCATAACGAGCCCCTCTTTTCCCTTCTCTTGTCTGCTCGCTAGCAACAGTAGGTTAGGGCGACCGGATTTTGGCGCCTTATAGAATGCGGACCAAGCAGTGCTCGTGGGACCGGGGAGACCTGGTGTAACGAATGATGGGGAAGCAAACTGCGTTGCATTTCCATCATTCATTACAACAGGAGAGCGAAAACAGCGGTGAATAAAAAAAAAGTGAATATTGTGCCATTTCGGAAGCATGTTCCTGCTTCCGATGGCAACGGCTCTTCGAGTAGGTTCGGGTTTCGTAATCACGCAATACTTAAGGGAAGATGAACTGGCGTACATGAAGAGAACGGTACATTAAGAAACGGGTTCTTGCAAAACCGAGGCTTGCAAAGCGTTTGCGACAAAACGACAAGATGATGCCCGTGAGCTTGCGAAACGCTACTCTTGAGGCAAAGAACTGAACTTGTTCTCAGAATAATAGTAGATTAGTCAACAAGCGAAGTGTAGCATACTACGTATCCGATTTCCGTACCTATTTTAATGGAATCTAAAAAAGTTATGGCAACAGTCTCTAAAAATGACTCAGGTTTCAACAACAGCTATAGCACTGGGGTGACAACACTGAAACCTGTATAATCGAATTTTGCGAACGTTGCGGTAAGTTTTATTTCGTTACTTTCGATGCAAACACAGGCCAGCCATTAGACTATTTGCGATGACAACCCACAGCACACTACCAGCCTGGGAGGTTTCCATTATCAAACGCAACTCCATCGCATTAACGAACAGAGTGGGGCCTGCTTCTGGGAACCCTGACAGGCCTCCGAGCAGTGCACTTGACAAATTCACACGGCCAGGCCTCTTACGAGCGCACTCTGTTAGCCAGTTAACTAACAGACGCGCATAGAGCGCAAATTTCGGATCACATAGAAAGAGATATCAAATGTATGCACGATTTAATCGGCACGACAGTGTTTACCTCTACCTGTTGACGTTAACTCCTTGCCTATACATACAAGGTCACGACATTGGACGACTGCTGCTGCGCAGGGGTTTTGAAGACCCTTCCAGAGCCGCTGTTTCAGATACTGCGAAGGTTTCGTGTGGACGACCGCGATTAGCGGGCAACTTCTCTAAAAAGCCGACGCTGTAGACAGCTGCAAACCTGAATAACGCTGTATGGCATGCGACTTTTGACTTATCTACCACATGTCAGCGACAAGGTATCTTCCTTATGTACTACGCCATATCGAATATGTATGCCGAGCTACGCCATACTTAAGACTAAAAATCGATCATTCCCGTACGTGTACTCAACAGAAGAAAATGTGCAAACCTGTTAATTTAAATATGTCTTTAGCATTTGTTAGCACGTATATGTTTTATCGCCTTCCTTTTAGCTACCTGCGAGCCTTTCTCTCGCCCTTTGAAATAGAGACCAAAGACCGTCACGCTGTTGAAGGCCATGCGATCAACTTCGCCCCGGATTTTAAGCTTTTTTTAAAGTTCTATACTGCGCTCCGAAAGATCAGTTCTCACAGACCTGCGAACAGCAGAACGGCCAACGGGCGAGCGCACAATCGGAACGGAAAACGCTGGAGCCACGGAAAGAATTTATTGACAAGCCGGCAGGTCTGAGGCTTAATTAAACTTTACTCCCAGCAGGAAGCCCAAGACGCACCGAAGGCTTGGTCGTCGCTGGCAATCTGCCCGCCTCCTTTCGACTCGCGTCAGTCCAAGAATCGTCGTTCGACCGGCCCGGGTATCCCACTGTCCGCACGTTCAGATTGGATTGTATCGGCGAACGCGTCCACTCTAGAAGCCACAGCGCGCAGCTAATCTTAGGGGCACAATGGCTGGTGCAATCGCCTGTGCCGCGAGCCAGTCTTTAGCATAGCGGAATGTCGTCAGCTGCCATTGTAGTCAGATCGATTTACCGGTGAAGGCGATCGACTGCCAGTGTTAGCAACATAGAAACACCAGCCTGACTGTCAGGCATAATGCGGTCTGTGAGCAGCCTCAACAGGCATAAGAAAACTTAGGAGACAGAAAATAAAAAGGCCGAAGGCCTCTTCTTCGCAACATATAGGTTTGCAGCTTGGTGTTGAGCCGCGTTGTACACGGTTATCAGTGCCAAAAGCGCAGTGCACCTCTGTTATTCACTCTGCTAGCAAAAAAAGACTAAAAAAACTTCATTTTTTTTATTTCACACATTCCGTTCTCCGAAATTTTTCAAATCCAATGGTACCTTGGATAGAGTATAGTTTATCACATTTCTTGCGATAATGTATGCTCACGTTCATGTGATGTCATCAGCAGTAGCCGAAATGGTGAAACTCTGCATCAGAGTCAAGAACAGCAGAAACCTTAAGCAATTAAGCTTTCGTGCGTTTCATTAAAATACGCGATTTTCTAACTTGACAGATTTAGTGGCAGGATTTCGGACACACGCCAAAACGAAAGAACTGACAAATTTTCACTTAAAATCTGCGGTGTAGTAGCTCTGCAACTTCTCTTTCCTAACTCTCTTCCGTGACGTGCATATCAAAACTAGAAAAGCCCGAGATTTGCAAACAAGCTCTGCAGAAGAAATATCCTGTCGTTGAAGAGAAACTGGGTAACAATATATGAACTAGTTCCCGTAAGGGATAAGCTGTTATGCTTCAATCTCTCGTCGTCACCGGCGCCTGATCTAGCGGAGCGGGGATCAGAGATATAATTTTGAAGCCATCCATCACGGCAGAAAAAAAAAAAACAGAATATAGACAGAGAACGCCTCTTTAGAGCCACGCGTTGAAGATAGCAGAAGTGGAAGAAGTTGGCGGCAGTTCAGCGTATGAGCTAAAATAGAACGCATGGCAAGCTCTGCGCAAGCCTGTTATTTCTACCGAAGCAAGAAAATCCACTAGATCAGAAGTTTCCCGCTCGTAAATACCAAACTAAAACGAAACAAAAAAATTTTATTTTTATGATGCCACTTGGGTGAGGCCACAAATGTTTTTCTCCCAAGATATATTGGAGCACCATGCATATGGACTGTCAGAACCACAGTGGTTGGATCATATTTTTCAGGCCGAAACAGCAATCAGTCGCCAAGTTGTACTTGTCACCGCACGTCTGTTTTGAGAGTGAAAACATATTGTCATGCGCTACCTATATGGACCCTGAAGGAACAACGAGGACTTAATGATATTCCGCCACTGCGGAAGTCGAGAGTGGCGCCGCACTGGTGTAAAAAGTCAATACCTAGAATGATGTCGTGGGGAGAACGAGGGAGCACCATGAATTCAGTTCGGAACACGTGGCCAGCTATCACTACATTTACAAAACAAATGCCAATCGGAACCAATGATTCTCCCCCTACGCCACGGAATATCACAGCAGTATCCCAAGCGAACATTATTTGACGACCGAGACGGTTCCTGAAAGCTAAACTCATCACCGACACTGTGGCACCAGTGTCCACTACTGCCATGACGCAAATTCTGTCCACTAACACTTTAAGACGGTTCTTTAACACAGCGATAGCCAGAGAAATTGGCAATATCGATGACACTGCGACCGCACCTCCATCGGTCACCCACGCTAGTTTCTCTCTGTCGGTGGGGAGCGACGTTGCGGAGAAGGCGAGCGGCGAGAACGGTGCGGGCGTGGAGTCAGGCTTCGGTCAGAAGAAGGGGAGTTGTGCTGTGGTGGTGCGTAACTGGATTGGCGCCGAGAAGATGTAAAGATAAGGTCAGGAACAGGCCCATAGGAACTCAGGCGAGCGTTCGCTGGCGCTGGTAGCGGGAAATCTGTCCCCGGCGACAGCAAGATCTGGAGGTGTGACCGATCAGACTGCACCGGTAACAAACTGGTGGGTCGCGAGGGCACTCCCAGTGTCGAAGCGGCCATCGTACTTCTGCTGCCTCTGGTGGTGGTGCGGACGAGCTAGCGCAATGGGGTAGGGGCGGTGATCCGGGCAGCGTCGTTGTAATCGATGCGAGCTTAACAGGTAGGGGAGCGACTGGACAAACTCCAAGGGAAGAAGCGGTGGGCCGGAACTGCCTGCAGAAAACTGCTCTATTACGTAACTTCACTGCGGCGCCCAGGATCGTGATGCTGGGAGAGTTCGTCACGGACGATTTGACGAATGACGACAAAAAGAGTCACATCATTCAGTGGCTCATGGAAATCCACGCTAGCGACGGTGGTGACGTTAGGCAGGCGGCCGAACTTGGGAATAATTCGACGCAGCTTAAGAGATTTAAAGGTGCGGCAGGACTTGATGATGTCCATGGGAGAGTCTAAGTTGTCTTTACTGATAAAAAAAACTGTAAGACGTCATCTGCGATGCCCTTGAAGAGATGGCTCACGCGATCTTCGTAGGACATACGTGGATTAACGACTTTGCAGAGCTTCAGTAGCTCCTCTATGTATGTCGCGCACGTTTCACCAGGCACTTGCGCTCTCTGAAGCAAAGATTGCTCAGCGCATTTCGTTTTCGCAACGGTATCCTCGAAGCAGTGGTGGCCACGAAGCGGTCCCAACTCGTTAAGGACTCTTGATTGTTTTCAAACCATGTTAACGCGGTACCATGCAGAAAGAAAACAGCATTGGCCAGCTTAAGAATGGCATCCCAGCGGTTGTATTTGCTCACCCGCTGGCAATTGGTGAGCCACTCATCCATATCTTCACCAGCCTTTCCGGAAAATGTCCGCGGCTCACGGTTGTGCTGCCAAGCGTGCGCTGCTGCTCCGGTCTGACGTGCGTCGGCTTCCTGTGTCATTTGTGTGGGCAGTGGGGGCAGTCCGCCAAGTCTTCGGCTCCAGCGATGTCAAGAGAGGTCCGTGGTGATCGACTCAGCACCTGCACCACACAATATTTGGCACAATATTTTGAATACGAATCTAATGGCAATTGCGCACATCGAAAAATGAACTTAATATCGAATAACGAAGCTGAAATACATTTCATTAAAATGACATTTGTATCTTCACATTCCGGGGTGTTGAGTTGTGTTAAAGAATTGACCAATAAGCCTTAACGCCAAAGACATTGTTTGGATCTTTAAGAGCTCAGGTCTGAACGTTTTGCGAGCTTACGACAACAGCGTCTCTGTCTTTTCTTAGCCGCAAAACTCCCAGAGATGCAGTACTGAAAAAGAAAAAAAACTATAGATCGGAGTATCGTGATTAAGTTTGAAAGCATATGCAATCCTAACTTGTCCAAAGCAAAAATGTCATGAAAAAAAAATGGTGCGGTTAAAATACTGCTGAACCTGGCTGCAGAGCGAAAGCTAAGGCGTATCGGGCAACTATAAGCGGCTTGACGTCTGTAACGTTGAGCGCGTTCCGGACGCTGGATAGGCACCGCACCCACTCTGCCATCCAGGAAGGCCGCAGTTATTGGTTGATCGCGAGAGTTTGCTCACCTAATGAACGCTGCGGCCTGTTGCTGCAGTGCCGCGTTCTGCCACAACGTTGTCAGCGCTAAAGTATGCAGCCCACATCTCTTTCTCTTCACCCCGCGTACCTATTAGCGCGATTCAGGCATCCACTGACCCAGGGAGCCAATTATGCGCACTTACTTTCCTTAAAATCATCGCAGTGTAATTTCAACGCCAACGCCAATGAACACAATGAACGCCGACGGCCTATGGCTTCAGTGCCGCGTTCCTGCCACAACGTTGTCAATGCTAGCGGATGCAGCGCACAACTGTCGCTGTACAGCCACTTAGCTTAAAGCACGACTGAGGTGTCGACTGTTCCAAGAGGGTAGTTATGCGCCTTTCCTTTGCTTTCCAAGCTCCCGCTCCATTGGTTTCGTAGCTTAAAGCGCCACTAAGGTGTCCACTGTCCCAGGGGGCCAGTTATGCGCCTTTCCTTTGCTTTCGAAGCTCAAGATCAATTGAAGGTCAAATTTACACGGTTCGCGATTGAAGCCCGAGGTCCCGTAGTAAAGTTTTCGCTTCAAAAAAAAAAAAAACAAAAAGTGTTCCGTGTCGTAAAGATAAAGACCTCCTCATCAGGCGCTGCCTTCCGAATTGCTGCGCATCTCGCCACACGAAAAAAGAAAATCCAACAGCTGTAATGACCAGCATGTCCGTGACGTCCTGAGATAAAAGCGCGAGCTGTGGCAAACAAAAAACAAAAAAACAACTATGTCTCTGTCTTATTGAATAGAGTAGTGGCGTTACCAGCACAATATAGTTGACAGCCATGTGACTAGACTTAATTGAGAATAGTTTCTCAGTTATAGAGCGAGGAAAGGATAGGTGAAACTCGAGTAACTTTCGTTAGCATGCGATACTCGCACGCGGCTAGTGAAGATAACACTCGTTGGAGCTCCCTTCGGAGGATCTCGCTTCTCTGTGCATTCTTTCGTGTGCCGCCGCATTGTACATGCGTAGGCACACGCACACGCGCAACCGTAGAGTTCCATAGCAGATGAGAGCAGCAACTTCTATTATAAGTTCCGTAAAATTGTGATATCGAGCAACGCTATAAGGTTTTCCTTCTATAGAGCCACCACACTGGAATTTATTTGTCACGCAACTCTAACGTTCCCTTTCCCTACGGGAGCTTTATAAGGCGTAATGCAACTCATGTACTGCGCCTTTAAAAGGTGGCGCCACTCTAAAATTTTCATAATAGTTTTTCTTCTGGCTGTACGTCTCCCCGGGTTACTGCGCTTCGCAGCCAGCTAAGCGCAATATTCCTAGTGCTTCACGAATGCAGTCGGCGTCGTACTACAAACTTGAATGCACAGTCGCGGTGTATACACGAAAAAAATAACACAGTGCATAGTGCCTCGACATCGGTGTGTCGCTGTTGACGAAGCTTGTCAAGTCTTGTTGGCAAACTAAAAACCTAATGCTTGTGGGGTTACTGGCACGGTTCGGACCCTGAACTCAGAGCCAACGCCACTCCGCTAGCTCGACCACACCTGTGGCCGCGAAGAACAGCACCTCCGAGGAATAAGCCCGCAGGCAAAACCTTTAATTGGGATCTCCCAATGTCTTTCTTCGGTCGCGCGCAGGCAGCAGCGGCAGGCAACAGGCACAGGACACAGGCACAGGAGACAGGCACAGAGCAGTTCGGGTCACCTGGGCCGCCGCTGGTGTCGCGTCCGCTCTCTCTCAAGGCTCGCCGTCAACTCTCCATCAGACTGTCCCGTGCGCGCGGCCCGTGCGGCCGCCGAAACCGAGAGGGGTGGGTAAGGAGGGCTGCCCACGTGACGACGCGTAGTCGCGGGCGCCTCCCCTCCGCTCCCTCCGCTGCTGCGCCTAGTCGGGGGCCGCCAGAGGAAGAGCCGCGGTAGGCCACGAGAGAGAGAAGGGTGCATCCGGCGGGCGAGGGGCAACATGAATCCCCACATGCTTCTTCGTGTACTTACAAACATTCGATTTCTATAGAATATACATTTAATTTGCATAGGAACGCACAGCAAACTACGAGAAGTTATGCCACGCACGTAGCCCATTATATTTTGCGATCCACCAGATCGTTACACGTAGCCCATAGCCGTGCGAGAAAATTGACCTACTTACTTTCCCTCTCCGCCGTGGTTTGTGTAAAGGACCTCAGCCGACGTGGTCTTTAAACCCTGTTGTCGCGGACTACTGGACTACAACAAAAACTACGAAGGAGAGTACCGGCAGTGCGGGCTAGAGACAATGATTTTATCTTCATAACTGTGGCACGTGTGCAGGCTGCGCCGGCATTCCTTTTACCTGCCATCTGAGGACAGTACTAACGTGCCTACCCGTGTTAGGGGCACTTGACACATACACACGCACGCAGAAAAGTATCAGAACGAAATAAACGCAGGCGTTTATGGTACGAATTCTTGCCGCCTTCTCGATCGAAGGAAGCGCTGAAATTACCGAACTGCCAGCATTAAAAGCGCCCAGCTCTGAGGGGAGCCTATTAACCGAGCCCCCCCCCCCCCTTCTCCTCTCCCACCCTTTCTTTTTGCTCAAAGTATTGTTGACGCCCGGTTCGTCGCGAAGCTCCACTGATCAACCGATAAAACATAAATTAGGCAAACTGCCGTGCGCAGCCGTCACACTCGAGTGACGCATCGATCGTCGCCGTCAAGGACAAATTCTGGGTTGATCCGAACAACCGAAACCAGGGTTGACTTAAACAGGTATTCAATACGCATAAATTTTGTGGTTTGTGGTTTTGTGGGGTTTAACGTCCCAAAGCGACTAAGGCTATGAGAGACGCCGTAGTGAAGGGCTCCGGAAATTTCGACCACCTGGGGTTCTTTAACGTGCACTGACATCGCACAGTACACGGGCCTCTAGAATTTCTCCTCCAAAGAAATTCTAGCCGCCGCGGCCGGGATCGAACCCGCGTCTTTTGGGTCAGCAGCCGAGCACCATAGCCACTGAGCCACCGCGGCGGCTCACTTGGACGAGAGGCATATAAAATTTGGACATCATTAGGTTGCGTTAGAATCCTTGGGAATTTGTGTATAGTTCGGGAATTTGAAGCCTAATGTTCTTGACTTTGGATTTACTTGCATGTATGTCAAGAATAACGGCTAGTATTAGCGCCATATTCTCAGGGTCAGTTGATTGTTTTGCGGTTTGAATTTAGCGTCTGGTAACCCAAGCTTGAAGGCCTGTGATCATCTCATTCATTTATGAGTGAAATTGTAACGGCACAGAGAATATTATAAACGCTAGTCATCATTTTCAGCTCCATGCAATGGTACAAATCTCACATTATCGACGTACTTTCGTTCTTCTTACCTCAATACCAAAAAGAAAAATAGATAGCACCAGATCGGAAAGCGCTCTTTCTTTTCACCTTTTCGGACGCCAAGACCCTATACGGGCCATAAAACATGGTGAAAGCAGCTTTCGCAGAGCAACAAAAGGAAGCGGTAGAGGTATACAAGATGTCCAAAATGTTGGAAATTTTGAGTATTAGGTACATCGTAGGTCCGAAAGTTCTAGAAAGAGCAAAAAGGGAAGTTTCATACGGGTACGACCAAGACGAACAACACATTTAGATAATTAAGTTTTAATTACCACCTTTTATTTAAACCCAGCGCTCGCGCACGGTAACTGAGAAGCGTTTAGTAGTGGCGCAATGGCTAAGGCGTTCTGCTGCTGAGATTGAGGTAGCGAGATCGAAACCCGGTTGAGGCAGGCTCTTTTCCATGAGGGCGAAATATAAAAGCGTTGTGCTGTGCAACGTTAGCGCATGTTAAAAGAGAAATGCAGGCAACTGAAATTTCCCCAGGGCCTTCCCCCAATAAGCAACTTTAGGACATGATTGCACCCAGTTGAAGCTCATTACAGCGGACTCACGTAATGCAGGAAGGCAAGTACGTTGTATCCGGAGTACTCTTTGTGCGAATAAGCGAATAAACGTAGAGGAACGATTGTAAAAGACCGTTTGCGACGCAATTTCATGAAGGTTTTTTTTTTTACTTCAAAAGGACGGTCCTAGTCTCTTGATTGACTGGGAATGGGAACTTTGCATCGCATTTTGTGCGTAGTTGCAGACAATTGGAGGTAAAGTTGTCCTGATACTCTGAATCCATTGATTTTCTCAGTGTGCTGAATGGGCTCATGCGAGCTCTTTTTAGTAAAAACAAATCTTTTGTAACAAAACTTCATAAAAGTATATTTGTCACTTCGTAAAAACTCAGTAATAATGGTCTGTGATATGCGGCCGGAGTACGGCATTGCAATGCAGTCTTATCTTAAAATAAATATAAAGAAAGAAAATATCGATAAAAAATTGAAGGAGACACTTAAGCCCCATTTTAAAGGTATGAGTGACAGCGTAATGAGTGAATTCTTATATAAGGAGAAGGTCATTCTCTCCTTTCCATTCATAGATCCCTGGGAGACTTCAGCCCCCTCCTATAGCGCATCGGTGCAGCAGTTGAGCGACGCGCCACTGCCCTATGCTGATAGGTGCTCCCAGCGGTGGGCCTTGGCCTGCCAAGGTTGCTCTTCCCGAGCGACCAATCATTATTTTAACTGCCACCTACCACGATGGGCGTTTTCATCACTCTCCGGTGGGCAGGTTATGACTACGCCGCTGGGTCACGTGACCTAAGTTGACCACCTGCTTCCCTAGGTTGCTCTCTGGGCACCACCTTCTGAGATACGAGCGCGATTTTTCGTTCACGACGCCGACGCCGAATTTTCTGCGGAACGGCGCTTTTAACGCTACCGCGTTAATATAACAAGCCACCATGGGGCAACTGCCACCACCACGTTTTAAAAGGACGCTCCCAACATCCATCCATCCGTCCGTCGCGTTAGTTTTCTCTCTTCATTGAAGTTTTCTATAGAGTTTCTCGATGGCAGCGTTGGCATCGGGGCAGCTTAGTTCTCGTCAGTTTTCCTGGGAGTCAGTGGTGTAGGCCATATTCGCAGCCGACAGTTCTGCAGGAATGATAGTTAGAAATCAGCGTTTATTGTTACTTCGTCGGAGATGTCAAGCGCTCATTTTGACTGACCTCCATCAGCTAGCCACGCTTGCCTTATGCGCAGACGTAAGACACGAAAGTGGGAAAAATGGGAAGCTCTCCGTCTCCCTACTAAGTTAGGTAGCGGCCTCACGCGCTTTGATGGCCTAATTCACAACACTGATGGTGATAACTATTGTTGCTTCATGCTCGACCGCCAAGGGTTCATCAGTGTGAAGTATTGCTTGGTTATGTGTTTGAACTAAACTCGAATGGCCTTTATAAATGTGGCTCTGTATCAAATTATTAGACCACTGTAAGCGATGGTCTGTTTTAACCGGGTTCGTTAAAAGCAAAAAACGTTGGATTTTAAATGTCTGGTGCCCAAAATAAATTAGTCATAGTGCCCGTAGCCCCCGGCTGTCTATTTATCCGCATCCGTTGTAACGAGCGTTGACGCGGTAGTATAGGACATGCTACGTCCGCCGCTATGGACGAAGGTGGCGCTGGTTAACACTCCCAGGGTTAGGTTACACGCAATAAAAATAGCCCGAAAGCAAGATTTCCCAGCCGCACCATAGAAAAAATAAACATTCCCCGGTGCTGCCCTTAATTTCGGTGACTGTTGGCTTCCTTCGTATGTATGTATGTATGTATGTATGTATGTATGTATGTATGTATGTATGTATGTATGTATGTATGTATGTATGTATGTATGTATGTATGTATGTATGTATGTATGTATGTATGTATGTGCGTGCGTGCGTGCGTGCGTGCGTGCGTGCGTGCGTGTGTGTGTGTGTGTGTGTGTGTGTGTGTGTGTGTGTGTGTGTGTGTGTGTGTGTGTGTGTGTGTGTGTGTGTGTGTGTGTGTGTGTGTGTGTGTGTGTGTGTGTGTGTGTGTGTGTGTGTGTGTGTGTGTGTGTGTGTAATATACTATACATGGAGACTGCAGAGTACAGTCCTGCGGTAACCTTAACTACTGAATAAAAATTGTTCTTTTATCAGCTGTTTTGCCGCGTCAGAATGAAACAAGAGAAAAGTAATGACGCACACTCCGCTCAACCGTTACAGCCTACAAACCGCATGGTTTTAGTGCCTGTCTCTACTTCACAATCTGGCAGCTATATGTACTATCACAATGGAAAGAAACGCGAACAGCGCGGCGCCTACGCGCTCCGCTGTTCGAATTTCTTTCGATGGCGCTTTTACCTGGTTGTAAGAAAAAGACGTTAGAGTCGTCCTAGAATGCATCACGGACAACTTTAGCATCTTTTTGCTACCACGGAAGTTAAAGCGTGTTTAAAAGAAATGCGAACAGAGCGGCGCCTAGGCTCCGCTCTGTTCGCGTTTCTTTCCATCGTGATAGGACCTTTTGGAACAGTCCCCGTAACGATTGCTGGACGTCTTCTTCGGGTAGCACCAGTTCTGTTGGTTTGCACCTCATTCTGAACATAAGCGTGAAGAAAGTAGTGGTCCTCATTGTATCTCTAATGTATTTCTACATCGTTGATCGTTTTGGACCAGCCGCTATTTGACTACGATCTTCCAAAAATCGCTATCATCCGCAATCGTCCCCGTATCCTGGAAGCTTCTAAAAATTATTCCCTTGTTTAAATCTGACAGAACCCAAATCTTCTCCAACTATCACCCCATTTCGTTAATGTCACACTCATGCATATTACTAGAACATATCATTCATAAGCATATTACAGTATTTCTTGAAGCTAAAAACATTTTGTGTAAAGTTCAGCATGGGTTTCGGCGCAGGCTCAATACCATTTCACAACTTCTCGAATTCACGCGCGACATTGTTAGTTCCCTCGACATCGGTTTGCAAGTTCACGCTTTATTTACCGACCTATCTAAAGCATTTGACACCGTTCTCCACGGGAAACTTCTTTGTAAACTTAAGGCAATACTTAAAAATACGTTACTGGTTGATTGTATATTTCCGTGAACCTTTGTAGTGTTTGTTTGCTCATTCTTCAAAGCCGCCGGCACGCCACTCTATCCTATTTTTGTAATGCAGACGCGCCCAGATTTTTCTCGATTGATCGCATCCAGGCGGAGCTGATTCTACGTTGTTCCAGAATGTTCTAGTATATAGCTTTTCATGCTTTTTGCTAAAAATTTCGCCATCAGCTTTATAATGAGCACGGCCGAGAGCACCGGGCATTCCGTTCAACGACCGCCAAGCACGCTTGTTGCTACGCCGCCGCCTAGTCATTCAGTTCATTGCGGGCGCAAGTCAGCCCAAACAAAGAGTATTGTTTAGAAGCCATTTTCGCTATCTTCCTGCTCTCCGGACTGCTGTCACCACTGCGTGACAATATCAATCTTTCTTTCTAATCATACACAGTATGTTCTTTCAACTCTTGTTCATCTGGAACTGCTAATGTATCATCCGGTGTACCACAAGGATCAGTGCTTTGGCCACTGTTATTTTTATTATACATTAATTATTTGCCTGAAAACATTATTTGTAAAAGTTGGTTGTATGCAGACGACTGTGTAATATACAGTTTATTTATTTATTTTAAAATACTGCAGGCCAGCTTTGACCCAAGCAGGAGGGGCATGAAAAAACACAAATCACAACACCACGTAAATATTTCATGTGACAAACAGCAAAAATGAAATTTAAAAGATGAACATAGCAACGACAAAGAGAAATACATGCTAAAAATTCAATATGGGAGAGTCACTTCCTTTTCAGTGACGCAAAAATGTTTTAGCGCCTGTTCCACGTTAGGAGAGTTAAAAATCTATTCAGGGAGTGCGTTCCAATCTGCTATGGTTGAGGGAAGAAACTGTGCTTAAATGAGTTTGTTTTCGCAAAAGGAAGCTGCAAGAAGTGCTCCCTACTATGGCGGGTCCTTCGAGCAGTGGAGTGCTTGAGGAATGAAGGGGGAGAAATGCTAAGCTTCCCTGAGATAATTTTATGAAGGAAGGAAATACGGTTAAGTTTTCTGCGCGTACGAAGCAACGGAATGTTATTGTCTTTCATGAGCTGTGTTGGGGAGTCAGACCTTCTATATTTATTAAAAATGAAACGTACTTGCCTTCCTCTAGATCAGCTCAATTTGATAGATAGTTGAGTTCTAGGTAGTTGAGCTCTAGTTGAGCTCTAGTTGACAGAACACTCCTGAGGGTCAAATGAGTCATTCGTGTCATTCTGCTCATGGTGTGAAGCATGACAACTGCAAATAAATCTTCGTAAATTTGTCTGCTTGTAATTCTGTAATCATACAATGCCATCTTGTTACGCCTACTTATTCAAAAATAACTCTTAGAAACAAGTATCCGAGTACAAATATTTAGGTCTTTTTTTCTTCTAACTTGTCTTGGTCAAAGCACATTAACACAATATATAATAGTGCAATGCGGAGGTTCGGGTATCCGAAACGTACACTTTGTGTTGCCCCTCAAGAAACTAAATTGTTAACGCACAAAACTATCATTCGTCCACTTTTCGAATATGGAAGCCTCATAAACAGACCGGTATCAATAAGCTGTAACCCGTCCAAAGGAAACCACAGAGGTTTATTTGTCGACGGTATGACAAATTTTTCACCTTCCTCCACTCTTTCTGCAATAGTAGGTCTTTCCCTTCTTTGTACCCACAGCGGCAATGAGTGTTTAAAATATTTTCAGGGTATTTTTCATTCATCCCGCTTTTGCTTCATTGCCTGAGTAATTGCAAATTTCAAAAACCTTCATTTACAAGGAGCTACCACCCATTGAATGTATCATCTATTCACCCACGAACAGACGTGCTCAAATTTAGTTTTTTCCATGTGTTATCGAACGATGGATTTCTTTACCCGGTGATGTGCGCTGGCTGGAATCAAATTTTTTCAATATTGTTACAAATCTATAATTAGTCTGCTGAGTTATTGCTCTGTATGTTAATACTATTGACTGTACAATATGTTGTCCCTCTCTTTCTTCCTTTTTCTTCCTCGCACTCCTGCAATAGCCCCACCGAGGCTGCAGTATATGCAAACAAATAAATAAATAGTACTGCTGGTCTTTTGTGTCAAACTATAAATTTGGTTAAAGACCCGTCAACCGTTAATTTGTCCTTTCCGGTAACCCGCACTAACCTCCGACTGAAGTCTTTTATAGCTAGTCGAAGTTTACAGGTCAACGAATTTTTTCTGTTTGGTTCTTCAATAATTAGGAGCACAGCCCACGTACTAACCCAAGGATTAATGTTTCTATGTAACGTTTCGATGCAAGTTTCTACATAACGAAAATAATGACAAGGAGCGTAGGGGTGTAGACCTGTACATACCTCGCTATCCATGAGCTCTCCCGGGTAAAGAAAAAGGAACCAATTGTCTAGACGAACTATCTATATCGAGACTATTTTTTATTGTTATTACAAACATGCAGTACAAGAGCTCATTTTGTTTCGTGTAAATAGCAGAAGTTAAGTATGTCTCTGCCCCTACGCTTAAGCTGGCAAGTGGTATTAATGAAAATATTACCTTTTCTTATTACTAAGTTATTTCTCTGGCTAACTGCTCAAGAGCTGCGCCGCTTAGAACTTCAGGAACACAAACAGAGTGAATGAAGACAAACAAGATCGATTAAGCGCATTAAGCCCTCTTAACTTCTTCGTTCACTGTGTTCGTGTCCCTGTAATCCCAAGCAGCACAGCTCAACTACGCTCTGCCAGCTAGCCGATTCGCAATCCCTTCTTTTTTCTGTACACTGTACACTGTGGCACTTGATCTAACGTGGCCTGAAACCCGAGAATGCTCACTGTTTTTTTTTAAATTTAATCGGAACCCCAACACAGACGACCTTGTGATAAGATTAGTATGAAGTCACAGTATTAATCGCAAAAAGGCCGGAGGTGCAGCATGGTTAGAAGGGTACTTACCTTGGTCGAGTGTGCAGAGTAGTGTTGTCAGAAATTTAGAAATTACAAGAAACATGATGTGTGTGTGTGTGTGTGTGTGTGTGTGTGTGTGTGTGTGTGTGTGTGTGTGTGTGTGTGTGTGTGTGTGTGTGTGTGTGTGTGTGTGTGTGTGTGTGTGTGTGTGTGTGTGTGTGTGTGTGTGTGTGTGTGTGTGTGTGTGCGTGTGCGTGTGCGTGTGCGTGTGTGTGTGCGTGTGCGTGTGCGTGTGTGTGTGTGTGTGTGTGTGTGTGTGTGTGTGTGTGTGTGTGTGTGTGTGCGCGTGCGCGCGCGCGCGTGCATGCGTGTGCGTGTGTGCGTACAGTTTGCATGTAAAGGTGCCAAGAGGTTTCTTGACAGTATGAACGTAAGAGAGCATCAGTCCAGGAAAACACGCATAACAAGACAGCGAATGCAGTTAGTTCACTTCGTGACATACGCCTATACTGCAAAGTTTAAGGAAATAGTGCGATTGTAATCCCAACCGTATAATCCCCGAAAAACGCATAGTTAGAAACGTCCTTTCTCAAAGTTAGGCTCCATCCAATCCGCTTCATTACGCACCCAGGCACGCCACATACCTCGACACTCGGGCTCATGCCAGCAGCATGCTAATATCGGCCCACAATGCTGAATCCCTACGCTGCAGGACTCAGGCGAATTTATTCGTCCGCTGGATGAAAGGAACTAATAACAGAAAAGGATTGAATGCATCTGGCTCGCCCACTAGTATACTGAAGTGGAGTTCTGGGGCGGACATCGAGGTTGTATACGGCGTTAGGGGCGCATTCGGTGCCAGCGGTTCAGCAGTGAGCATTGTTTAAGCTGGGAAAGAACTAATGAGGCGTCCCTGAAAGTTGTCCGGAGTAAACAGAAGCATTTTTCCCGTTTACAAAAAAAGAAAAAAAAAAGAGATTGCTGTTTTTTATGGGAGATTTTTAATGAGTGCATTTATGGGGTGCTCCCTGAGGTTTCTTGTCCGTTCTATAAGAGATATCCCGGTTGTGGGCAAATTTTGGGCGCTCAGAATAAGCTGAAGAAATGTACCCAGAGGGTTGAGGGGGGAGGGGGGGAGGGGGAGAAGGGGCGTCTTGATTGATATTATTATTACTGTCTGCTTGTCGGACAGTAATCCTAACTCCCAATTCCGAAACTCCAAACTCCGAAACTGCAAGCTCCGAAACTGCAAAACTTCGAACTGCGAAACTCCAAACTCAAAAACTCCAAACTCCAAAACTCCACTCCAAACTCTAAAACTCCAAACGCCAACAATTTCACTTGCAGTACTTTAACAGGTACGACAAGTCGGTCATCTCAGTCAGCGGCGCTGCATGCCGTGCACCTCTTGGCACAGAAAAAAAGACAGAGAAGCTGCTGCCAGTCGCCTTCGGCGTTCGCAGCGAGCAGCTAAGCACGACGTTCGAAGCACCGTACTCGAGTAGTAGTGTGACAAGTAGTTTTTTTTCTCTATTTTAAGGCGGAAGCCTTTAATGCCTCATCGTTGTAAGCAGGAGTTGTCGACAGAAAATGTCACGCTTTTCAATTGGTCGAAATGCTCGTGACGTCACTGTGCGCGAATTTCAAATGGGGCCAATTGTACTTTGGCTAGTAACCATGCAACCAATCAAAGGGATCGTATAGTGATGCTCCAACTAAGTGGGACTGAGTTTAGTTAATTGCTTAATTAATTAATTAGCCTAATTAAGATAGAGGAGAATGAAGAGGTCAGAAGAAAGAGGAAAAGAAAAGAAAGACGCGGGTCGCAGCGACAACAGCGTCCGCGGAAGGAGACGCTGCTGAAAAAAACAGATAAGTACGAAGCCGCGTTCACTCCACCACCACGCACTTCCCCACTCAGTTCGACGTTGCTCGTTTCATATACGTTGTGTCGAACATCCTAGACAGTTCCAACATTTGACAGGTGAATGACAGAACACGATGGATAGAAATAAAATAATATAAATATGAAATAGCCTAATTAACCTTTCTAGTTAGACCGCATAAATCAATAAAACCGAGAACGATATTGGTCGAGTTGGGGAATCGAACCAGGGTCTCCGGAGGCGATACGAGCACGCTAGCCACTCCGTAATGCCAGCTGAATGGTTTGGAATGAACAAAGGCGCGTCTGGCTAATACGGCGTCTTCGTTCACTCCCATCTTCCCCCTTTCCCTTACAGCTAGGTGCAGGTGTCCACCCAGATATGCGAGAGAGATACATTTCCTTTCCTCAAAAAATAAATTTACCGTCCAGCAAGGTGTACAGCCGAATTGGCGATGGTGTTCTGTGGACTCCCTGGCAGCGTTGCAAGACGCTGTCGCGTTCCACTCTTACAGGCGAAGCTTAACATGTTAACCACACATCAGTAACACACGCAGACAGCCAATGGACGCGTCATTCGCTGGCAGCACTTGAATCATCATTCACAACCACATTCGTGGCAGAATGCTGTACTCAGGCTTTCGCCTTGCACCACTTTAGTCGCCAAAGTGACTCCTAATTTTTTGCTTTCATACGCTTCAACAAACGTATCTTCTCAACACCGGTCGTAGAAAGCGGTTAACCATCGCTGAGATGGCAGCGCCACGAACTACTATAAGAAGGATCGCGCGTGGAACCACGCTGTTTGCTCTGTTGCGTCAGTGGTTCTCCGGTGCACTGAGACGTTACTGTCAGAGTTTTGCTGTAACAATATATCTTAGGTGCCCTGTTACTAGGAGAGAGAGAAAATCGCTTTATAAAAGAGCGACAGATTAAGCGCTCAAAAGGTCCTGGGCTTGAGCAATTGGTCTCACTCCAGCCAGGTAATCCAGGTAGCTGGAACACGTGACCTCCATGCGGACAATAGCCAGCATCCAATCAGACGTCCTGCTGTGATGCTGCTGAGATATAAACCATGACCCAGGAGGAGCGAAGAGAGCGATTAAGTTATCGAGAGGTTGAGGGAGATGGCGCCCGGAGCGCGTGCAACTAGAGCAGCGCGCTGTCACGGCTGCGGAGCTGGTTACAACGGACAACGGCGACGGCGACGCCGCGAAACGCAGGAACGGGCGCCAAAAAGCAGCGCTCTAAAATGCAAGGGGTAGTTTTCATCTGCAATAGAAAACTTTCCTGACCGCTAAGCGTGCCTCAATCTATTTACGCTTGGCTAAACTGAGGACGACGTAACGCACCATGCGTGAGCAACAGATAGCCAGAAAGGCGCTTGTCGCTCATGCAGTGTGTTGTAAAGAGATTTTAGCCAGACCAGCCTGTGAGCTTTGCATGTCTTATATATTGGAAGACTACATCATTTGCATATGAAATACACTGAAGCCGCTCCTTCTTTCCTCTCCAGTTCGGCCAGCGCTGGCACAATAATGGCGTCGCTTTAACTGAGGAAGACGATTTAATGTTCAAACAATAAATGGTAATCTCACTGCTATCATTACAGAGTGCGCAGTAGAAGTATGCGGCAGGATGGTTCGACAGGATACCAGCAAGCTATTTCTGGAGAAGAAAGGTTTGATTATGAAACGCCAAAGCATGAAAGCGTTTAACCCTACCGACACAATGGAACTGGCAGAGCTATAAAAGTTAATAAATAAGCGCAAGGTAGCCATCATAAGGAAGTGTATTACGGCGAGAATCGAGCATGTTCTAAAGAACGAAGGTAGCCTAAAAGCAGTGAAGGGGAAACTAGGCATAGGTAAAAACTAGATGTATGCGTTAAGAGACTAAGAGAGCAATGTAATTAGCAGTATGGATAAGATAGTTAAAGTAGCTTAAGAGTTCTACACCAATCTACAGAGTAGCCAATGTAATCAGGACTTTAATGAGAGCGGCAGCAGCGCAGAGGAATGGGACATTCCGCCTGTAACGAAAGAGGAAGTAAAGAGAGCCTTACGAGCAATCCAAAGGGGGAAAGCAGCTTGTGAGGATCAGGTAACAGCATATCCATTGAAGGACAGAGGGGAGATCGTATAACGACAGCGCAGTTACCATAGTCCTCCATATAGTAAGCAAAAAAATTCCAGTGAAGGAGGGGGTCAGGCAGGGAGACAATCTCGCCAGTGCTTTTCACTGCCTGTTTACAGGAGGTGTTCCTAGGCCTGGAATGGGAACATTTGGGGATCAGAGTTAATAGAGAACACCTAAGCACTCTGCGATTCACTGATGGCATTGCCTTGCTAAGACACTGTGGCGATGAACTGCAAAACATGATGAATGAGTTATACAGGCAGAGCTGAACAGTGGGTCTAAAAATTAGCATGCAGAAAACGAAAGTAATGTTCAACAGTCTCGCAAAGAAACAGCAGTTCACAATTGCCAGTGAGATGCTGGAAGTGGTAAAGGAATACGTCTACTTAGGGCAGGTAGTGACCGACGATCCGGACCACGAGAGTGAAATGACTATTATGACAATGGGGTGAAGCGTATTTGGGAGGTACTCTCCGATCATGAATGACAGTTTACCAATATTCCTTAAGAGAAAAATATACGAGAGCTCTATTCTACAGGTGGGGCAGAAACGTGGAGGCTAACGAAAAGGGTTCATCTTTAATTAAGGACAACGTAGCGATCTATGGAAACAAAAACGATAGGTTTAATGTTGATAGACCTGAAGAGGCCGAGTGGATGAGGGAACAAAAGCGAGTTAATGAAATCCTAGTCGCAATCAAGGCGAAGAAATGGGTTTGGGCAGGACATGTAATACGAAGACAAGATAACTGCTGGTTCTTAAGACTAACGGAGTTGATTCCAAGAGAGGGCAAGCGTAGCAGGGAGCGGAAGAAAGGCAAGCAGGCGGATGAAATTAAGAAGTTGGTGGAGATACGGAGGCCGCGGCTTGCAAATTGTAGAGACATAGGAGAGGCCTTTGCCCTGCAGGGGGCGTAGTCAGGCTGATGATAATGATGAAGACGAATCACATCATCATTTTTTTTATTGTTTGAGAAAGTAGTGTTGTAAAACACGGGGCCCATGCTTGTTTCGTGTTAAATGCTTCCGGACGATTGCGTCACTTCAATCACTTCTCCACAGGCCTGGCCAAAATTCTCTGCTAGTCTCGCGTACTATTTTTTACCTACTGTACTACTCGCCGCGGTGGCTTAGTGGCCTTGGCGTTCAGCTGCTGATCCCAAGGTGACGGGGATGGTATCACGGTATGGCGGCCGCATTTCGATCGAGACGAAAAGCGAAAATGCACTTGTGCTGTGCGATATCAGCGAACATTTAAGAGCCTCAGGTGGTTTAAATTAATCCGGAGATCTCCATTGTAGCCTCTCTCAGAACCCATGTGTAGCTTCGGGATTTTAAGCACCGCATACCATGCTATACCAATTTAGCCACTGCTGAAATATGCCTGCTCGGAGCGAAGTACTACACGCACCTTTTTTTCTCTCTCTCCATTAGTACAATAGAAACGTTTCCCTCCACCTTTGTAATTGACGCTCATATGCACCGGCATCAATATCCGTGGGTAACGGCGCTCCGAACAAAATAACTTCGCGATGACTGCTGTCATAAAAGGTTGCATACTTTTCGAATATCCGTCTGACATTCAGGGCTCTTCTTTTTCCCTCTAGTTTCCCGATCGTGTGAACAGAGGTGCAATTCGTATGGCGATTGTACATATTTTGCATGAACTACGAAGACAGAGGAATCATGCGTACACATGACAGAACTTTGCGCGATCCTGACAAGAAGTCTCGCGTAGTGCAATCGCGCAACGCACGTCGCTCGCTTCCCAGCAGCGATCGGGAATGGGGCCTCGTAAGAACCTGTAAGCGCTGCCGAAACGCTTTTCTCTGGGGGGTGAAATGGAAGAGAATCGTAAACTATTTCTAGTCGCATTTAGATTACAACTGCGTTGCTTCCGAAAACTTCCCCGAAGCAACTGTTGTTTAAATGCAATATGAAAATGCGCATACCGTCCAACCTGCACGCATTTCGCCCTTCTATTCCCCGTTCATTCTCCTATGCCCTCCACCCCGTTTTTCTTTTTTAGCCTTCGGTGTCGAAATGGGTATCGGACGTCACGGGTGAAACTGATTGATTACCACGCACACTTAGGCCCCTCAGCAGCGAAAAAACAAAAACAGAGGTTGTATTTGACGGAAGAATTGAAATCGGCTTTCTGTACGGCGGCGCGTAGGTTTCACAACCCCTGTAGGTGTCCCGCAGGGGCGCGTTTTGCACGTTATGGGTTCCTCGCGCAGGGTTAAAATTTTGCTTCTTATCGAACGAACTGTGGCTCCCGTCCTGGCTGTGTGGAAAAGTGCGCCGGGTCGCAGCGTGCTACACATAAACAACCACTCATTAGCAACTCTACAAATCAAGAAGGAAATGCAGCAAGACCGCGAACAATTGAAATAACGAGTTGCAGCTTGACCGACAGCTCTAAAATCAATTCGAATTCACCACTTAGTGCATGTTTGCGCAAGTAACTAAAGAATTACGACAAAAGCTACGAGATGATGTCAAACATGCAACCTCTTGCAATACTGCATACAGTAGAGGGCAAGCAAGGTCCCAGGGAACCAGAGAGGAAACCCGAGTGCATTCATACGTCCGCCCCACGTCCCAAACAGGAGCAACGTAAGTCATGGCCAGACAAAAGGAACATCAGAAAGAAGTCATGCGAATCTGGCAGTGATATTGTCGAAGTTACCCGCATACGCAAGGTATCATCACCACACAATTCCCTCGCGCTGAGGACCACGCCCCGAAAGTACTGACTTTACAGGAAACCGACATTCACCAAAAATTAATAAGATATGTGGAGTTTGCGTACAGTAATATCCAAAATCATCCCATCAACGTGGCAACACTGGTATCGAAAAAGCTGACGGCGATTGATCTCACATTCAGAAATGAACAAATACCTCATGTTCTGGTTAAAACTCTCTCTCTACAGCCAGAAAAGCATCAAGCTTTTTCATTCTAGACGTTTCCAGCGCTCCAGTGGAAAGAGCGGACTCATTCGATCGGCTATTCGCGCAGGCATTAAAACGACTCAGCAGCATCTAATAGCTGCGGAAGGCTTTTATGCAGCGCATCCCACGTGGAGATACGAAACGACGTTTGGCCCTCGTCATCGCGAGACAAGGTCTGACTATTCTGACACCCTGAGTCGCTTTGGACGTTAAACCCCACAAACCACAAACCAAACCACACCTAGGTCGAGATACCTGCCCGTATGCTACGCTTACCTAGATGATCTAGAATGGAACAACCTCGAGAAAAACGTCGGCACTGACCTTAATATACTCTAGGCTACCATTTCACTGCAGAAAATGAAAACCAGGTAGCGTAAGATTAGTCTCAGGGACTGGGATACTTTCAGGAAACTACGTGAACAAAGACAGGTAGAAAAGCTTCAAGAGGTGGTTCAGCAGATTCAGAGATATCTTTAAGAAACTACTAGTCATAATACTAGTTATAGATACAACACCAGAGTACCCAGACGTGGAAGGACATATTCGGTATCCATGGGAAGCTCGCCATAGCCTGCAGAAAAGATCGCGAAGGCAAAAACATAACACGAAGCTAAAGCAGCGCATCACCCGCTTAACAGCCGAGGCCGAGATTCACGCCACACAGCTCACCACAAACTGAAAAACGCGCAGCACTGCAACAGGACGACGATATCCAATACTGATTGTTAAAAATCTTGATAAGTGTATGCAAGAACTAACGATCTTCTTTAATAACCATTGGCAACAGGGAACGATCCCTCAAAAGAGTAAGCGTGCGGCCATACCCCCCCCCCCCCCCCCTCCCTTATGCAAACCGGGCGAACAACCGGCATTAACTAAATTGAGACCCAGCGCCCTCCCATTAAGTGTAGAGAAGCCGTTCGAACATGTCATCCTGGCCAGACTCCAACACCTCTCGGTGAGCAGGGAGCGTTCCCGAAAAAAAAAATCGAATTCTGGCAATATCTGACCACACTAGGCACCCTTGTACAAAGTGAAGAACTGAATGACAGAGTTTGCACGAAGTAGACAAAGGCAATCCTCGCTCTACATCTCAAGCGGGCCTTTGACAATGTAATCATGGTCATATATTAGATATCCTAGCGACCACCACGTGCAGCCGAAGGACCTACAATTACATTAGATCGAGCCTTCCTCCAGAATAGAACAGCCACCGTCAGGGTAGGAGACATCAGAGTCGATGTCATCCTCGTCGCAGAGAGCCGAGCACCACAGGGCTCAGTTCTCCCTTCACGGGAACGTCAAGCGTCAGGGAAAGAGGGGTTCGATCTACTGCTAGCGCACAAAGACTACCAATGAGTGCTTCTATGCGATCAGAGCAATTGCACGTTGCGCTTTGACCCGCGGAATGGAAGGGGAGGGGGGGGGAGGGGGGGGGGAGGGGGGGGGCGCTGTTTTTTGTCTTTGTAAACTTGGATCTCAATTCAGAGAGACGTCATATTTGCCGCTGCATCATTGCAGGGTGGGCCCATTTTTCGGTTTCTCATTCTCATTTTTTAACGCGACAGCGTTAAGGCCCCCTTCAGGGGAGAACCCGGCGACGGCGGCGGCGTGAGTGAGAAATCTCCAAGCGTGACCTTGTGACGTCCTTACAATCTGCCCACCTTGGCAGGTGGCAGTTAAACTAATGACTGATTGCGCTAGATTGCTCGGGAAGAGCAACCTGGGTCACACAAGCCCCACCGGTCGCTGTGTTCGAAACAGCCACCTGCCGATGCAGTGGCACACCGGTCAACCGCTGCACCGTTGCGTCAGGAGTGGTACGTCGACTCCCAGCGATCTATATGTAAAGAGTGACCAATACTGCATATATTGGCATTAACAAATTAGCGCTATCGCGTCATACCCTTAAGGCGGAGCTTAACTGTCCCTTCCAGCTTTTTTCTGCCTCTTATAAATACCTCTGTACAATTTATTTTAGATATTCACAAATTTTGAGCGGCATTTTACAACAGTCGGACACATTCAGCAACTTGGAGCTGGAAATTGCGGTCTTAAAGCCGAAAACCCATTCTAATTTGCGTAATTTTAACGGCAAAACTGTAGAAACAGCTGTAGTCCCAGCTTCCTTAATAATATGTATGTTCTTAAGCATGGTACTATCGGACCTAAGAGATGAAACGCACAGAGGGAAGATTTTTAGTAGAGCTACAAAGGTTGCAGCAAAAACGGGACTCGGAATGGCATCCGCCAAAGCCAAAACGCAGAACTAATGCGCTACCCCACAGCGCCGATAAGAAAGCTTTCAATTCTGACTGTCTTATCAGCCACAGTTTCGAAGAGGCCTGCCGGTACGTTGTGCTTCAAGCGCTAGCTTTAACGGCTGTATTTAGCAAACAGGCAGCCCCGAATGTCAGAGCTGCTGTCGGTATTTATGGCGCATCGTATAGAGGAAGGCTCGAAATAGTTTAGAGCATCTGGGGATCCAAAATTACCAAGAAAAAAAAAACAGGAGGAATATAAATGTAAACAAATATACAAATGGGCCAGTTCGCAGCTTATTCAAGCAGCCATAATCACAGCACTTAACGACATCTAATAACAAAGCGTCTCTCTTCGATTAAACCGCATGAGGGTTCGAAGACACATGTACATGCCACCTGCTGTGCAGATGCAGATTAGAGCCAGCGCTGCGTTTTTTCGGTCTTTCCTTTCGCTGCGTGCGCGCAGGCAGGGATGTATGTCCTTGAGGTCTTTTTCTATTTTATCCGTAAAGCGCAGACCTCAACTTATAGAGGAACGAACAGGCTCCAGAAAACTATGCGATAAGCGAAAAGCGAGGCCAAGAAATACTATAGACAGCATAAAGGAACCCTACAATAGAAAACGTTTCCCGAAGGAACGGAAGGGGAAGATGGAGAAAAATTCCGCTGGCTTGCAACTGCGAAAACAAATTAAAAAATAAAACGAACGGGAAGGCAACTGTGAGCGAAGATGAGAAGACGCCGCGATAAGAGCCAGCGATAAGTCGCGTTTATTTTATTACAGCCAACGTTGTGCATTTCTCTTTCCTGTGCAGAAAAGTGAGAAATGCGCAGTGTTGGCTGTAATAAAGTAAACGCACCAGATGAAATACAAACAGGCTCTACGTTGTATTTTGAAAGTACGGACAAACAGAAACAGCATGTTTACTGCTTTCAGTGTTCGGTCTTGTGGAATTTTGAACAACGTGAACTTTAGTTGCCTTGAAAGGTACCTATGAAGGACAATATAGCATATGAGTAAAAATAATTGTTGTTGTGTTCGGTTTAATGGCTCATACGCAACTAAGGCTGTCATGCGCCAAGCACAAGACTTGTCTCCATGGCGGGAAGGAACTAAAATGATCCAGCATCTTACACTTTATTCAGAAGGTTTTCTTCCTTCAGAAATATGAAAATTCTGGGAATTTCAACTAGCGCTTTTTCTCCCAGGAGTAACCTAAGAAGTAACGGGGTGTGTTCATCATAAAATTGTGGGAAGAGATTTTATCTTTGTCGCTCGAGCTTAGTGCATGAACATAAAAGGTGGTTTGCGGTCACAACGTCTCCGTGGAGTTCACACGTAGGCTTTGTCTTGTTTTGCCAGGATTAAGTTGTGTGTAAGGTGTGTGTCCTATGCGAAGTGGGCATAAAATCCCTTCTTCTAAACGTTCTAAGTGTGTGCATTACTTTCATTCTCCTAACACGGGCTTTGCCATATGTAGCTTGTTTTCTTCTTTGTTAAACGCAGACTGATATTTTTTTCTTCAGGTTGCAATGCGCTAGCTTCATTGAGATTTTAAAAAGTAAAAATAATTAAGTGAGTCATCGCACCAGTGCGGAGAACTAAAGAAGGGTAAGCAAAAATTTCGAAGTAAAATCTCTAGTCGCCATTTGGCACATTCTGGAGCATTTCTCAAATTTACCCCAGGCGCAGCGTTCATAGAATAAATTGGCTTGGGCAGGGCATGTAACGTGAAGGCAAGATAACCGATGGTCCTTAAGAGTAACGGAGTGGATTCCAAGAGAAGGCAACCGTAGCAGTGGGCGGCAGAAAGTTAGGTGGGCGGATGCGATCAAGAAGTTTGCGGGGATAAGGTGGCTGCGGCGGGCACAGTGCGGAGTTAATTGGTGAGATATGGGATAGGCCTTTGCCCTGCAGTGGGCGCGGCCAGGCTAATGACTATCGTGAAGAGTTCATCCATCCTTCTGTTTTTCTTTTTTTTTTCTGCGTCACTCGTGGCGCGAAACTCGAGTGGCCACGGCCGTGCAGAATTGAGAAGCATTGGGAATTCGTGGTTCATTCTAATGCAGCAGGAGCCGATGCTAACGTTACAGCTTTTGTTCTTTTATTTACCTAAAACGGAAAGAAATGTAGAGCTAGGATTTTACCAGCGAAATATGTTATTGCTTTGGTTTAACCATACAGCCCTGCTTTCTGGCGTGCAACCATCTTCCGGTTGTGCATTCCTCCGCCGCTCGCCTCGTCACCGGGGCGAGGGGGATTTCCCTCTCTTTACTTAGCCACTGGCCCTCCGGAGCAAATGGAAACCATTGAATTGAATTAAATTAAGCTGCTGCTAACTGAAATAATTAAGGTAAACTAAATTAATTTACTAAGTAATTGAGTTATTACTGCTGACGTTGTAGATTCCACGATAAAATGCAGGGCTATTGTGCTAAACCAAAGCTATAACAGGTTTCGCTGTGGAAAAGATTCTTTCAAGGAGTAGTGAGAGCGGAAGAAATTTCTGCTTCTACTCCTTTAGGAGGTATAATTGCAGTGTGGTAGCCGTGGAGAAATCGCATTATTCGGCGATATCGGTACGCAACATGTACCATTTCCTATAAATTTCCTCTAGCATGACGAGGACACTACGTGTTGCCTTGAGGGGTAAGGCGAGCAAAGTGACGTAGTACGGCCGTACTGACGCATGGGAACAGTTGGTCACGACAAAGAATAGGAAGAGCCGTTTTTGCCCTTTTTGAAGAGTCATTTTCTTTTAGTTTTATGAATAGGGACACAAGCATAAAAATAGAAAATAAAAGTTCGGAACTTTTTTCTGGTGGCTGCCCGAGTTATGTCGGCGTAGGCGTTGTCGTGTGGGCGTGCTCCTGAGTGACCGTCTCCTGCGTAATACAACAATTACTTACGGCACTTTAAGGCTAGTTTTGCTAATAACGACCGCAAAACTAATCTCACACCATTTCCGCTTTGTTGCTGCGTTGAACATCACAAAATGCCGCTGTGCTACACGTAAGCTGCTCTGGGACATTCTCATCAATAAACAAATTTCGGCGTGCGCGTGTAATAGAGATTTCGAATATCAATTAAATATTACACATTTCATATCAACATTGTTTTCAAAAGCGCTGTCTTGTGTATTTTGAATTATTTGGAAGAATTTCACAGATAACGACTATAAGGGAGTGCTCTAGCGAACACTACTTTATTTTTGTTCGCGTGGGAAGCTCGGCGAGCTGCATCAATAGCGACACAACATATGGCTGCTTGGCTCTGTGCAACGAACTTTTCGCCATGCGGTTGTGGTTATTCGTATTTTGTAGGGAGGAGCCTGTGATTGTGGGTTCTGTTTTGTGGCTCTTAGCCAATTCAAGGCAATGGGCGTAAGACGATTGTCAACAGAGACGATGGTGCTGAACATCAAAGGCGAATTTGCTATTCGCAACATGCAGATGGTGAGGGCTATTAGACTTCCAAAAAAACTGCTCAGAGCAGCACTTTGACTGCATATTCTACTGAGACTTTAAGCCATTTACTCGATGACAAGCATCGATTCTTTTTTTACTCTTATTATCACTAAGAAGCACAAAACTTAGTTTCGAAGGTACTGCCTTCCCTTGAACGTTAATTACAGAACCATTCGGTGTCCTAGTTCCGCTCTTTCAGCGCGAAGAAGTTGGAATAATGACAGAAATATTTTTTATTTCTTGTTTGGTGCATTAAAATTAACGGGTAACAACCTATTTTTTGTATCAACTGGATCTTTGGTTCCAGCCCTGTTAGTTCCTACCCATTACCCGACATGTCTTTCCCAAGAAATGCACAAGATCATCGATTTCATTCACACTTTTACCCCATTTGGGCAAGTTGTTAAAGGAACATAAACAAGAACTTAGGACGGAGAACCTAATTTGGGTCTCGTCATTCATTGGGAGATTTGAATGGAAGATAAATCCTTGAACAGCACCATTCTACCTCGCCACTAGGTACAGGCAGCTCAATAGAAATTAAACAAGTACCGTGCAGTGTTCGACGACATCATTAGAGTAAATTCGACACATACATTTTCTCTACCACATGTATGTGTCATGCTACTAATTTTACTCGCGGAAAACGTACTGAACTGTACTTTACCTAGGAAAGAGTCGCTTGCGCCCACATGCATGCGAGTGTACTGTTGCGAGCTGGGAGTAGGAACGACAGACCACTCCAGCAAGTGCTTACGAGACCCATGCGCTTGTAAAAAGAGCCCTGCTCGCAACCCAGAGCGCCTTATCCCCCATAAGAGCGCCTGCACAGTTGCGGCCGCGGCTCGTACGTCCCATTACGCCCAGTAACGTCCTTACTGCGCTTTCGCGCCTGCCATACTGCGTTTCCGGCCACCATCGCTGACCCTCAGGGTCAGGCACAGGCAGCCTGGACCTGCGAGCTTGTTTTGACCTTGTTTTGTCCGCACGCTCCCTAAGCGAACTAAGCTGCGTTGCGACGAATCTGATTTGTGCTGATTGGCAGTGTGGCGTGATTGGGTTGCGACGATGCGTTTGGTCAGCGGCTCCACAACGCAATACTGTACCAGGCACAGCGACGAGACGCTGCGCGAGAGTAAGACTGGGGCGAATAAGAGGCAGGCTAGGCTCTACAGTCCTGATCTATGCTACTCGCGGCACAAATAATGGTCCTGTTGCTTCGGGAGCCGCCTGGCTAAAGTTTAGTTGCTATCAATTTGTCGGGAACTTGGCGCCAGTGCCGCCAGATGTGCGGTTCCAGACGCAAGCTTGATTAGGTATGCAACAGCCATTACTCTGCGGAAACGCTCTTCCGGTGCTGCGTTTCTAAGGCGCTCGTAGGTGTCGTGCTTGCACCATTTTCAGCCGCACAAAACGCAGCCCACTGCGTGGCGCGAAGGCGTAGTTTTTTTTTTCTTTCTTCAGTATAACTCCTGCGTGTTGCTGCTGTGCTGAGACTCTTTATTTGTTAGCACCACCGCTTGAGAACCGCATTAATTGACAGTAAAAATTGATGGCTTTTTACGTGGCGGACTGAAGGAAGTGGCAGTGAAGCACGCCGTAGGGGATCACGTGATGTTTTTAACGTGCATTCAAACCTTAGTAAAGTAAAGTAATGTTCCACAGTCTGGCGAGGGACCAAAGGTTTACTATAGGTGGTGAGGTATTGAAAGTGGTAAGCAAGTACAGTCTTTGTCAAAAGTTTGGAGCCCAGGGGGTTTGCTTCTAAGCCTCGCAGTGGGCCTCCTGTAACATTCGTGGTAGTCCTACCCATTGGAGGAGGCAGGACCAGAAATCTTCTTACCTTCAGCAAATTTGGAACGCTAAAGATGCATTACGAACCAGACATTGTGCTTCAGAAGCAAACTCCCTGGGTGACTTTTGACAAAGGCTGTACATCCAGAGCAAGTAGTTACCGCAGACCCAGATCAGGAGAGGAAAATAGCTTGGAAAATGATAATTCGTTGGAGAATCACACTTAACTTTGGAACAAGCAGAATGCAGTGCATAGCTTCACCGCCAACATCTCGGTTCAGATCGCGACGTACTATTAGCTTGTCTCCCTACGCGTGACGTGAAAAGTAGCCACTGAAAGGATGAGTTGACATTACAGTGAGAGGAAGGGCTGATTTCAACAAAAAACTTGTAAAATACATCCTCGACACCAGCAGGTACTTTGACGAGGATTTTTTTTCAATTATTTATCGAGTTCCGCTTCCTTCATCAGTAAGCCTTACCTGAAACATCCAGGCCACATCTCAGAGTGAAATGCGAGGAAGTGGTGATTCTGGCCACGAAACATAAACGTCAAAGATTTGGCGAACTGCTCCTTCGTATGGCCCAGCATGTAGTATAGTTGGCGCGTAAGTTTGGCGCCAGCACCCGTCGGCATGTGCGCTACGCAGCGACTGCCTGTGTTCGCCCTGACATCCCTTCTTTGCCCCACGGAGTAACCTGTTGCCCTGAATGCCTCGCTCTGACATTGCAGTGTTGTCTCCTTTATTTCCATCATTCTTAAGAGTGTCAGGACTAGAGCACTGCACGGGCCTGAATTTGAGGCCCGAGCCCGGCCCGGGCCCGCGACCTGAAGCCCGAGCCCGGCCCAGGCCCGCGGCTTCAAGCCCGGGCCCGGCCCAGGCCCGCTAAATTATCGCTCTAGTGAGCCCGGCCCGGCCCGTGAATCCCGGAGTGAAGCCCAGCCCGGGCCCGGCCCGGCCCGCTTCACAGTACCGCTTGAGGTATACTGCTCACTCTGAGCAAGTAGACTGCTACTAGACCGATAAGAAACTGGCCGACAAAGGTTCTGAGTTTGGCTTGCAGAAACTTGGTTCTTTTTGACCCAGAAGGAAGTGATTAAGAGTAGTGCTCGCCAGGCCCTCTTCTGGACACTGATCTCGTGTACGTGCGCAAAGGTAAACTCGGAAGTTCCGAGAACCAAATAAAAAGGGCTGCATACGCGCGTAATAGACTACTTTGCATTCCCCTAAGATTTTAATCAGTTATATTTTGCCGCCCGCGAAGTATAAACATTAAAGCTGCCTAGCCAGCAGTGGGGTGACATTTTTTTAGTGAACGCGATCTCACAGGTTTAACTCTTAGCCGAACTAGTCGCTTTTCAGCAGAAACGAAAAGCTAAAAGGCTTGAGTATTTCACGGTGTGTGTTTTGAAGACTATACGAGTCCTAAACTAATATGTCCTTCCCGAATGCAATTCTAATAGTGTATAGGTATGTTTTGGAATGACGAACGATCAATGGGCGATTAAGACCGGTTAAATTTTACTCTCGTTGGTGGAGCAGAAGATAACGCGCGAACCACGTGATAACTTACAGGGCAAAACACTTGTCATGTCAACCAGGCTGAAGAAGCAAGGAGGGATAGATGTGGTTATCAGATGAGATTTACAAACTCTCGCGAGCTTTTGTGACTATTTCATTTACGAGACGTTCCGGTCAGCTGATCAAAAAGAAAACCAAACGCGCTTTAGTTTGTGAATTTTCTCACACGAGAAAAATATAGCTATAAAATGAAAGCGATGTTTTTGGGGCTTAAGGGCCCAAGGGGAGTCAGGCTGTGAGAGACAGCGAAGCAGAGAGCTCCGGATCATTTCGACCACATAGGTTTCTTCAATGAGCAATGATAATACAAAGTACATGGCTGTCATGCTTGCCTCGTGAATAGAAATGCGGCCGCCGAGGCTAGGAGCAAATCCTGGTTCCCCGGCTCAGTAATCAACACCTTATCCACTAAGCCACCGCGGTGCGGAAACAAGGAAATAAATAAGTCAATCAATAAAGCTTAGTTCTTTTCTCAGCGCGTACTATAACCCATAGCTCACCTGTGCCGCTGCTCCAATGTCGCAATTGTGTACTTCACTCTGCAATAGTGAATGAATAGTCGGACACCAGCCGTTTCTATACGGACCGAAGCCCGGCTCGGGTCCGCAGGTTTAAGCCCGAGCCCGGCCCGGGCCCGCAACTTCAGGCCCGGGCCCGGCCCAGGCCCGGCAAAACAGATCATGTCCCGGCCCGGCCCGGCCCGCGGGCCGGGCCGGGCCCGGGCTTACGGGCCGGCCCGAGCCCGTGCAGTGCACTAGTCAGGACACCCAGGCAGCGTCGAGCTGCTTCGCCACCGCCAATCAGCCAATCTCTGCTTTGTTGAGTCACACAACACGAACGAAAAAAGCAAGTGCGTCTCCAGTGTCATGCTTACGAGCACCCTTCTGTCTCGCTTTCTCATTGAGGCTGTTTACACGCTCATTTCTCCTTTTAAAAGCTAAGACCTCCTCAAGCCTTCATGGCTTTAGTGTTATGGAACCAGCTATTTAATTTTTTCAGAAAAAGATAGTGACTTCTAAAGTGGTGAAGTACAAAACCGAAGACAGCGGGTGGAAATGACCCGAAGAACAAAGGAATCGAGCGGAAAACCTTAACCCTGTAAAACACCGCTGGCGCTGCGAGCCAAATGCATTGCGATATTTCAGAGTCGTGCTCTTACGTCTTGTTAATGCGATAGCATTATGAAGCATTAGGAGGGCCATAAACGCGAAAGTTGTCCGGCGACGTCTGTGTGCAGCCTCCACCTGACAGGTGACGTTTAAGGAGACTTGAATCTCTCCACCTGTCGCCTGTCATCTGTCTCCCTGACCTCTTGCCCCTCTCCCCTTGTGCCTGTAGGGGAGAAGAGGAAGACGCCATACGAAGAATGACACAGCAAAAATAAAAATGACCCAGACAACAGCAGGCCTATCAGCGAAATATACAGCCTCCCGAAGGACTGACTATCTGCGCAAAAATGAAGCTGGCAGAAGCCACTCCTTCAAGCATGGCTCGGGAAGAGCAGTCTGAGTCTCACAAGCTCTACCAGTGGCTGTGTTTGAAACAGCCACCTGCCAGTTTAGCGGTGCGTCGCTTAACCGCTACGTGAATGCGCTGGTAGCGGTATGAGGGCTCGCCGCGATCTATGAGTGCGACACAATTTGCCTAGTTGCGTAGTCTAATTTCGAAGAGAACCAAAATTAGAATATTTTGGGGAGTGAAAGGCAATAAACTCAGGATTGTAATAGGATCATAACTGTAATTGACTGCCGAAAGAAAGAAGAATCCTACCGCATTTACTCCACATCAATCAAGTTGATCGTCCCTAATTTTTTCGCAGGCCGCTTATTACTCATCAAGACCACTTTGAACAGTATGTTTATCCCTCCCCGTCCACTGCCTCACATTTATGCGTAAGCATACGTTATCGAGTGTCTGCAGAGCCTTGCTGAGTTGCATGAAGGTTGTCTCAACATCTGTACAAGCCTCAGGACCCAATATTTGCAATGTTTCTTATGCAATATGAATTCCTGTTGATCTTATCGGCCAGCAGACTAGGCGAGTCGTGAATGGGACACAATTCTTAGATGTAAGCGCATTTACGCAAGCTCTACAGTTCAGAAGTGTAAAGTAAAATGTTTCATAAAGCACTGAGAAGCATTATTAAAATTGTCTACACTCTGTATTTCCGACTTAGTTCTTTTCAGTTTCCATGGAAGTTCCTTTGTCATGTTTCTTTTCATGCGCGATTAACACTGGTCCGCCCAATCAGCTTTTCCAATTACGCATCGCTCCTCCCGGCCTTCACCTGTTCTATTGTTGCCTAACCCCGCAATTCCGGGAGGAAAAATTTTGTATCATGCTTTTGTCAAACGCATTCACGTTGAACTTATTAATAATCAGCTCCGCGCTGCCAAACAATAAAAGCAAGAAGATTAGAAAGCTCCGTCAGGCAAAGCGCTACTTTTCATTTGCCATCGTCTCATTCGCGCATCGATGGCTTCCGGGAGTTCTAGACAATAACCAGGGGTCATTCTGCTACAACGACACCACATGCAATATAAAGAGAATGAACTGCATGCGCGCTATTTTGCGTTTTTTCATTGTTTTTTTTTTTGTGCCGTTGAGGAAGGAACAGACAAGGAGCCAGATTGAGGGCGATTTTTTGTTATTTTCGGCCAATAGATCTTGGCGCACCAGTACCATTAAAAACGAATACGATAACGAATAGCTAACCTCTAATCACTGAAATTTCGAATAACGTTGAAGCAACGCGATACATAAAGCCGGTTGTAATTAGGAACAAGGCTTGCCGCTTTCACTCGTCACAAACGATCCGCTGCGATGAATAGCTGGAGGAAATTTCCCAGTACCGCCACGTGTCCGTGCCTGAAAGAGCCCACGCACGCATTCGGGGGACCAAGGGCGCCACGCGCGGTAAAAACGGGAGTGAAGTGAAAGAAGCAGCGGGGCGAATTGCACAAACCTTCCCTCTCTACCTCTGCACCTCCCCTTGGTAGTTGCTGGAAAAGGATCAACGGGGCGGCGAATAGGCTGGATGGGCACCACGCTGAGGCCGGCGTCGCGAGGTTGTCGGAGAGCGTTGTCATGCGCCAGGTGTCTGTCGTGCACGAAGACTCCTCGTCGCTGCGCATTTAAAGCTTCCCTTTCCTTGGTAAACTTCTCTCACACCTTGCTCTTCCCCATTCCCGCGTCGCTTCCCATCACCATCTGTTACCTTGGAAGGGCTGAAAGGTAAGAGATAAGAAGATGGACGCTATTATCGAGGGCTTCTAAAAGTTGCCCTCATTAGGCATCATTTTTTGGCGACTTTCTTGAGCTAATTAGCATTATGCTCTTTTCATTTCCAGCTGTATCTCGCGCCTTTAACTTTTTTTGTGCCCGCCGTGTTTAGGAGGACTTACTTTGCGACAAAGTTAATTTAGCCCCATTTATGCAGCGTTCAAAAAGCATGCCGGCAAATCAAAGTATGCAACACTTCGCAGCACTTACGCTGTTACACAGTCGTGAAGCATGGCGTCAAGAGCAGAGCGCTGGTGCTGTTTCGGAGGCAGTTTCGGGGAGGCCGGAAGCCACTCAGCGGTTTTTCGCAGGAGTCGCATTCCTAATTACATTCTCGCCAGTTGCACCTCGTGGCTCCGCACTTTGAGCACGAAGTGGCAGGTGCGGACTCAGACAGACTGTTAACTCGTTTCCGCATTACTCTTGCACGCTAATGAGGGCTTAGCTTCACGTGGGCTATGAAGAGACGCACAGCGGAGGGCTCCGGATTAATTTCGACCTCCCCCTGCAGTCGGAATCAAACCATGCAGCGAACTTAGACTCTGAGAATCTGAGTGCCAATAGCCACTGCGTCACCGCGGCAGGTTCACTAATGAATGATCCTCTCGCTGTCTCAAGAGAGCGATTTATAACGTCCCAACGTGTATCCTCTCGATCTAGCTCTAACGAGTACCCTCTGCCCTTTAGGCACAGAATAGGGTGAATTGGAGGTCAGTGGGACGAGAGGCATTTGCCCTGCTGTGCACGCAGCTGAACTGGTAATATGATGAGTGCCAACACGTCTGCGTTTTTGACTGTTTTGTTCCGCGGAGTTTGACTGGTAACTCCATCGTTGATTTAACTAACTGCTATATTGATGCAGTAGCACAAAATAATAAAGTTGCCAAGACGACTAAGGGTCGTTTGTCGAATCCCTTGGTTGAGGTTTGATGTCGGTGTCTTCGCTGATTGTGGGGTGATACTACGTGCTTCAAGATGCGCTACAATGGACAATAGAATTACGGCATCAAATGCTTTATTTTCAGTAAAGTGAAGTGCTGGGCCAGTTTTCATGAAGGAACCAGCGCAAAGAAGACGCGCACGCAACAAAGCTTTGCAGAGCAGGCGTAACGACGAAAAGCTCTCCACCTTCTTGCTTGCTTTTGTCGAAACTTTGCCAGAAAACTTAGAATTGCACGAAACCCGCAAACCCATTGGGAAAAATTTGGAAGGTACCTAAGTGATGCGCTGCTTCAATGAGGTCTTAGTTCATAAATAATTACTCAAAGCCAAGTAGTCAATATGGTGTTTACTGCCCTCATCAAGCTTTCCAACCTGCATACCCGTACGTGCGTGGCCAAGATGAAACACTAGACAGAGTTTGCACAGAGCGTCCAGTGGTGACATTCTCTTCAATATCACTGTCCTGCAGAAAAGTACACATCGGTCAGGCCTGAATGTGCGTCAACGGTCGGCTGAAAGAACACCGCTCTGTATGCTACCGTGTCAGATGAAGGCAGTCATTTACGTTCACACATACGGCGCTGCACGTATACGCGCCTTGGTTTCATCGAACCGGCATTATCGCTCGGGGAAAAATGACCGCGAGATTCTCGAGGCGCATCTGATCAAGAAAAGCAGCCAAATTTGCCCAGTCTACTTCTCTGTCCTAATCACCGATAAAGATCTAGCTTTTTATCCGCGCTTTTTGAATGGAGTAGAAGAAAAAATTGTGTACAAAAATGGGTTGTCTTGGTGCAGTTTTTTTGGTCTACTTACTAGCAGTTACAAATGACACCTGTTCACGCGTTAGTAAATATTTTTATGTCCTACAGAACTGCTGCAAATGAATAATTTATAAGTCCAATGGCGGTGCGTGTTCTTCTATTCTCAACCTGCGACTCCTTTCCGCTGCTCCGTTCAGTGTCAGCTTTGCTTTCGGCATGCCGTCATCATTAACGCACACCGCCCATGGACCATTCACTTCCGTAAAATGCCGAGCGTTGACTGTAGTTCCGCTGTAATAAACGCTGCGGAAACCAAGACCTAGTAGAACCTTGCAAAAAATTGTTGCCTTATGATTGAAGCGTCGATAAAGTGCATCGCTTGGGAATAAATTTCTCTCCCCAGTTTTTTGGTAGAACACCTGCAATTTACGTTAATGGACCCCACGATCAGCAAGAGACCAAGCAAAGACAGTAACACCGTTTTGTGTCTGACGTTGCCAGTGTCTCTTCGGAGCGATTATTCGAGACCGAGATGGCCGAATAAACAAATAACAACCCGCATTTCTAGCGTTCTCGCTGTTACGATCCAGCGAACCGGCGTGCTTCGTAAAGTTCCCAGGTTTTCAAGAGGAAGTATTGAACGTCGAAGAGCAAAATTTTGTGCAGCGAGCGCCCACGCAGGCACGCAGAGCCCGCATGTACCGGGCTCTCTGGACAGTTTTTCTTTCCCCAGCTGTCGTTCTTACTTTATTCGCCCTCTCTCGGCAGTACACTTTCTTTGTATGCGTTACCCTTTTCTTGGGAACATACGCAGGTTATTTCCTATTCTTGGAATTTCCGTCCCTCATTTTCGACCGTACGCTGAGGGCAGTGCTTTTTGTTTGCTTGTTTCGTCTAGCCCTTGCGTCGTTCTACCTCGTTCCGGCCTTACCTTGCTGCTTCTGTGCGGCTAGCCTTGATTTGGTCCGTTTCGTTTATCGTCCCCGGGTACATAATTGCACTTGGACTTTCATCCTGGGCTCGTGCGCGCATGTGGAATTCTGCAATTTAAACCGCGCACAATGGAACAGCAGCCGGTAACCCGTGAATCGTATGCCGTGGCGTCCTTAGTAGGAAGTACGCTATGGAATATTTATTCGCTTTATTCCCTGCATTTATTGCGGGTTATTTCAAGAGCGATAGTATTTTGAACGACAGTCTATGGTATCTGTTCCACATTTCCTGCTTGATTCGCCCGACGTGTTCCGCACGGGTATGATGAAATAAACATTCTCTTATCGGAGATTTCTGTGCAGATTGCAAATAACCTTTCCTCGCAACAGCATGTTAGTGTAACAAAGGATGGGATCTAAGGGCACTCATTCCATGGTGGGTTCGTTGCAGAGAGCAGTGGCTTTTTTTAAGATGGTTGCTAACAGTGTCTGGAACTGCAAAGCCGGAATTTGAGGAGACGAAGACTTAAGGGATTCCATTTGCTCGCCTATCTAAATGGATGGAAGTTTTCGCTGAAGTTTTTTAAGTTTTCACCTCTCATTACATGATTGCTCTGCCAAAGTTTTTTTTTTTTTTTAATACACAGAGGAACCATAAAGCAAGTGTAAACCTACACTGAAACTAGGATTCCTCGAGGTGTAAACTGACTGCTTCCTGCCTATAGAGCGACTGTACGCAAGAATCGATTTATTCCTGTCTATAGAGCGACTGTACACAAGAATCAAGTTCCTTGATTGAAACCCTTTGTTGACCTGGACTTTTCACTGGCAGCAGAGACTTTGAGAAAGCGGTTCATTTGGCCACTGTATGCCTGCGGTTTTATCTTGGTACCTTTCTCAAGATAAAAATGTAACTCCTTGTTTGACTACAGTTATCAGCTGACAGAAAAATATTTGTAGAGTCAAGCAGCCTGATATTACAAGGTCTACAAAATACAATAAAAAGGAACCCCTTCACGCAGTCTCCCACCGGAGATGCACACATGAATGCAATGCACACGAGAGGAGTACTGAGCATGCGTTCTCATTAAAACCAATAAAACCATTAAAGCTAATAAAACTGCACGCAAAGTAAAAGTCTGGGCGCTCGTTGGGACACGGAATCTAATACGTTGCGCTAAGCTTAGCTTAGAATTTTGATGATTACTTCTAGCGCTGCACCTTTGATATATTTTTTTCCACGAGAAAAAAAAAATAGTCGTTATTTTTTTCACGCCCCCGAATGTGCCATTAAGTACCACTTTGAGGTCCAAGCTCTCTTCATATTTAACTAATAAGACTTTCGCTGAAACAGGTGATAAACAATACGATATCTATTCGGCTCCGCCCAAAGACGTTACAAGGGTCGCTTACTCGCCCCTGGCACAACAAGTTGTCAAAGTGCTGGGTGAAGAGCTGTTACTACTCAGGAGCCGTACGCTTGGCATGAAAAATAGTTTTGTTTTTCTTTAAGCGGTAAACTGGCAAACGTATGTCTAGCTGAACGTATTCCGAGCTACATTCGAAGTTCGCCGTCGAAGCTGTGTATGTCGCTTCCTCAAAATATTTACAGTTCTCCGTGATTACATGTGACCAGTAACGAGCTCCTTCGACATTTATTTTATCAACTATGACATCAAGCCCCTCATTTTTCGCATCTATGTTTGTGAGTCAAAATAAAAAATGCTTTCTCTTGCTTTTTTCCCCCTAAACGCAGAGCCTGGGACACAGTTTCGCCTTCTACTTTTTGCGAATATATCATACTGAGGAGCTTACAAAATAATTTCATGTCTTAGAAGCAACTGTACGAGTTCCTTGCATCGCCACTCATGGCTGTAGACTAGCTAACGCAGTCCAACTGAGACAGTTGAGGAGCTCTTTCTATTTTTTTTTCTAAACGAGCCGAATCCAGAAACTAAAACGAAGTGAAGCTGTAGTGGAAGTAAATCCGTAGATCTTTCCTTCGCACCGCTATCAAAACAAAATGGGCGAAATATTTAGCACGTAAAGCATATCATATAGCTTCCTGTATAGCGCTAGAGCTCCTGCGGCTAACAAACCCGCGTTTTTCGCAGCTTCTTTTAGTGCGAATTTGATTCAATTTGAAAAGGTACTCCAAAGATTCATAATAACAAAAAAAAAACGCATATGAATTGTCCAGCACAGAGCGCAGCAGAAAAAAAAACACAAATTCTGCTTGTTTTTTTTTCAGGGCTCTTAAACGCCCCTCCATTAAAAAAAAAAGCAGTTATCTGTGAAACGATTAAAGCGCCACTATCTTTACTGTTACAACCAGCAGTTGACAAGGAAAACCAAAATATAGTTCGAAAGCAGTGAAATTGAGAACTCACCAATTCATATCCGACTGAGGTTGGGAGCTGGAATGAAAAGATCAAGGAAGACTTCCAAGCGTTACCATTCACACTCACGGAGAAAGTGCGATAAAGCGAAATGTTTTCGCCTGAAGCGAAGACTACATCGCGTTCTTACCTTTCGAGGCGGTACTTAAACAAACATACGCAGACGCGCGCACACAGACACACCAGATGGTAAAAATACGTACAGGAACATATCTTCGCCCATGACTCCAACGGTCCGAAATAAAACCATTTGTACGCCTTATATAGCTCTAAAGATCCCGGCGTTGATAGGATGTTGGCTTTCTTTTTCTTCACTTCAGCCGCGAAGTTATCGAAGTGTCTCTGCCATTGAACAAAGCCTCCACCGTAGCTCTTTTTCGGTTTGTACGCGAAGTCTGACCATTGACTTAGCCTCATCATCGTTACGCTGCTGCTTTTTAGGGCCCTTCCGGCGGCATCGATCCCTAAAATTCGATGAACAAGGCTTAGACAGTCGGCAATCGGGTCAATTTAGTTGACAAAGTGCATTTTCACTTCAGTGCATACAGCGAAAGAGTCCGACTAATTTCCAAACGGTTCGAGGCACATCATTTTCAGTTATGAATAATTCAATTTTTTTATTTAGCACCTCAACCAAGATACCCGCGGTGGTAGCCTAGTGGCTTTGGCGTTCGGCTGCGGCGTTCGGCTGCTGTGCCCACCGACGCAGAATCGAAATCCTGCCGTGGCGGCCGCATTTCGATCTATAGCCGAAACGCAAACACATCCGTGTGCTTTGCGATGTCAGTGCACGTTAGAGGACCTCGAATTTTTTTCCAAACTTATCAGGAGCCCTTCACTACGGCGTCTCTCATAGCTCTTATTCAGCCCCGGTATGTTAAACTCCACGCATCACAACGTAACTGAACGGAAAGGAAATACTGGTGGTATAGATTATCAGGCTTCTTCTCCCCCTTGTCTTTCCATATCTCGCCCCTGCTGCCGCACCGAAGTCTTTTTCATGTGGCGGCTTAGGGCAACGATTAACGCGAATATGCTGCGTGCTGAGGGACAACAGAAACTGAGCCCACCTTTTGCAGTCACGAATACTGTGTTCCAACCGCGTGATCACTTGGCTGCCCAGAGCAGACATCGTGTCTTGCTTGCGTACAGTGTCTATCACCGGATGAGTTAGAAAGGAAGTTTCATAGGGCTGCTTAAGAACGAGGGACGTTAGGGTTTCATCCCATCGCTCGTTTCTTGTTTTCGTTAACGTAGATAACCATCGAGCCACACTGAATGAGACTAAACTAAGGAAGGCGAACTTCTCTTCGATTTCTTTTTTTTTTCGAAAGCTGTTCGTTCGTGTGCTGCATAAACACAACAACGAGATGTTCATTTCCCTTCACGCAGATAAATAAGCCCTGTTACAAAAAATCCTACTAGTTAAAAGTAAACTCAGCACCGAAACACACAGGTAAAATGTGGAGATATAAAGTTCTTCGCTTGTAGAAATAAAGGAAAAGGAATTGCTACAGTATCCTAGTCGAGGCTATCTGTAGTGTTGAGCTCATTTTTTGTTTTGTTGTGATGGGGGGGGGGGGGGGGGGGGTGCAATCTTAATCAAAGGAAAATAACTCAGGAAAGAACGGAAGCACTGCTGTTATCATTTCAGCGTGAAATTCTGAAATCTATGTTTTAAAAGCTGCAACACTAAGAAATTCGGTACTTCGATGCACAGCCAGATATTTTTTTTTCCCCATATAAGACCACGTGTCATAATGGCAGACTTTTGCCTGTCCTTCACATAATCCCTGCTCACGGTTTGTTTTTGGAGGAACTCGAGCAGGGCACTCGACCAGTTTAAGGAAAAAAGGCTTACTTTTCCCGCATAAATTTGAAAAAGCTTTTACGTGTTAAAGTCTACTCTTCTATTGCCTATACAAATGCGTGCATGTCCCGGCGTACATCACGTAGACACTTGCGCTGCACTCATTACGACCGTACGCTAGCGCGTTAATATGATTCATCTCTTACCAGAGAAACCTTTTGCGAGTTTTCTTACGCTGTCATATCTGTGCTCAACACAAGCCACGTTGAAGCGCCGTTGTGCGTTCGAGTAAACCCAAAAAGAAAACGGAACAGACACATAAAATGTGTAAAACGCTTCCCGTCCATATATGCATACATTTCTTTTGCCCACGCGATTTACGAGAAGGCTCGCAAAAAAGCACTCCAAAAGCATAGAACACCTTAATGTGTGCTAATGGAATTAAAAAAGAAGGCGAAAGTAATTATGAAGATGGATATTACCACAATCATTTTGTTTCTATTTAAGCTGATAGTTTCAACATTAACATTCGTACAATGCTTTCATGATTAAAAAAATCCCAAGCACGTGATTTAATGTCACATCACTAATGTATCGTTCCTTGGGTACTCGTCTGGAAAGTTAGCTCAGGCAAAGCACCTTCTCTGATTTTTACTCCAGTCAGTTTCCACATTACTAAACTGCCTTTTGTGACTTAGTGCTTAAAATTCAGTCATTACTTCGACGTTGTCGTCCAGCTTTTTATCACATTAGCTCACCAGTCCAGCACCTTTGACTGGCATTCCACATACGTTGTCAGGAATAATCCAGTCACCAGTGTTGACAATTTGTACAGTGCCATTAAAACTGCACAAAAAGTATAATCTCTCGCATCTCTTCGCATTTCGGCCTGTTAACAGGCCCAAAAGGGATACAGACGCAACTAAACGCTTTAGCAGTGATCATATATATGACCAGTGTGTGCCTTGTACAACTCTCTTGTGTCTGTGTTCTTTTTTGCAGTATTGGGGTAGTTCTCATGCCTCAAATAACAACCAACCAACTAGCCCAACTCTTCACATTGCATTAATCCCCCCCCCCCCCCCCTGCATTCTTCACAAAGGCTGATAGAAGTGCTGTAGGGTACGGGACAAACGAATCCGTGTAAATGTTTGTACTGTGAGAATTCTGCGTTTTCCTTTCGTAGCTCTACATTTTTTTCTCCGAATCTAGTTAGCGAATCAGTACAGGACTTTTTTTTTGTATTGCGGTCGTTTTCAAGGCGTTTCCTCGCGCCCACGAGACCGCGTCAACTATCGTGACCATACCTTCAATTCTTTAATCTTTTTATGGATTATCTTGCGAGTTATGACAGACTGTTGTATCATTCTTTGTATCGTTGCGAAGCGGGCAGTACCGAACAGGCCAGCGTCACGAAGCCTTAAGAAGGATTACGGTCTGCGCGAAAAACGAGCACGGGATGGGGTCACTACCGAAACGGGGAATAAAGTCATGCATTCAAAAAAAGTTCTCGAAGTCGACGCAGAGCAGATGAATAATTGCTCTAAAAGCTCTCAAAGCGAAAAATCCCAGGGACGAGTGAGGACAATTTGACCGGCAGGTGCCCCCGCTCCCCTTTTAATACAAAAAAATAAGCACTCAGTCGTGTCTTCCAGGTGTTTCATGGCCGCACCACGTTTCGCAAATGAAACGCCCAATATAAAGTTTGGTGCAAAAAGTAATTGAACTCACGCATGAGGAGCAAAGCACGCTCACTAGCACTGAGACAAAAAGCAAGCATTAAAGAAGATCAAAGAAGCCGTCCGACGCGGTACCTTCATTAGACGTCGGCGCATATAGCTACGATCCTAACGAGCCGTGGGCACGTTCTGCTGCTTCGCCGAGACGTCAAGGGCACTCATCACGTTCCCGGTAATCATACTGAGCCGCCGCTGTCGGACCTTTATGACTCCTCAACGCCCCTTCCCCTTTCTTCAATTTTTATCTGTCGGTGACGAGCTGGCAGGTGATTTGCGCAAACACCTGGGCCAGTCATCTGAAAGGAAGTGTGATCGGTGGTTATCAGAGAAAGATGGGAGACGAAGGCATTCGCGTCGCGAGGGTTGCTTCACTGAGCATCATATCTGCATCGATGACCCACGCGTTTCATCAGAAGTATGTCGTGATTATAAAGCAGACGCCGCACCCACGAGAGACGCAGCCTCGATTATCAGGTTTCGTCTTTGTTCCAGTGGAATTGACAATAACGTAACACCCCTCGGAGTCAAATCCCATTGTAGGAACGACGGCGGGCAATAAGTGAGAAGCGTGCCCAGAATCTGTGTCGTGCCTTAAATGGGCGTAAAGACGAAGGTTTTTTTCCAGGCGGGACAATTTTCGTTCACTTACCATCACGTGTCTTCGTACCAGGCGGAAATCAGCAGCACGTGTTGCGAGGTAGGTGCGACATGTAGGCTAGAGTGAATAACACAGCGGACAGAGACAGAGAAACAGACGGGACACACGCTAGATGTCGCAGCCAATGTCCTGCAGAACCAACTAGCCCAACTTCTTCGTTTAGAGGTAGGAACGTGCCGGAGGCGTAGGCGTCGCTAGCCTTCTGTCTACATTCAGACAATTTTCTGCGGGCCAGCAGTGGCTGCCACGAACCGGACCCGTTGGCTGTAAAACCTGCGTGAAACATTAACTAGGGATCAGCGCTTTTTGGAAGCCGCGACAACGACATCACGTGGATTTTGCGCAGTTTATGGCTTCAACCTCGGTAGTATAGCCACTAGTCACAACAGTAAAATGTTGCAAACGAGAAATCCAGTGTCACGATTCCGTCGCCAAGCGATCGATCTCAAAATCTCAAAACCGATCGAACACATAATAACTCATCGTTGCTGCGTTCGTTTGCGGGCAAAAGACAATGTCCTATCTGTAGTCATGGCATCTTATTAGAACGGTGACTTCAGCCCCTTGTTTAAGGCAAAACAATCACTGCTTTGCCGTGCAAAAATTTTGAAAAAGTCTGGAATGTTTCTCTTTTTCACTATGGTGCTCGAAATTCGAATGAACGGCATTTTAATACTGGTCGCAGTTATTGCGTTGGGGAAGAGATTAAACTTTTGTCCTATATTAGTAGGTGTTTGATTTAAACATGAATGAAATTACATCGACGGGAGAAAATTTAAGAACTAGTGTAAAGTTAAGTGGCTATATAATGTACAGTGGTGTGTGAAAAAGATCACCACATATGACCAACGACTGGAGCGGCGGAATCGCGCCGCGTGGCGCTGCGGTTCGCAGAGCCACTTCCACGTTTGCATCGCAGGGGAGGCCGGACAGAAGCAACCTTCGTTAAGCGCGGCTTGCCAAGCGTCGGAGTGCTGCTGTGCTGGCTCTGGCGTTGGTCGACCGTGCGCAATTGTGAGCACGTCCTTTTTTTTTACTCGGTCGTCGTGAGCAACGATATCAACATTCCTCAGCACAGTTGGTAGATCACCGGACGCGTAATTTGGAGGTCGTGGGTTCGGATCTCATTGGCGGCATTGTTTTTTTTTCTTGTTTCTAATCAGATGTCTTTAAAATAATTACTGTATTAACGTCCCATTTATGCCACCACAAAAAAAAAATCCCCTATGCTTCTTGGTTTCGGTGACTGTTAGCTTCCGTCATGTATTTCCGTGTTAGGTTATCTCATGGTTAGTGTATTGTAGGATGCATCGGCCTTAGCATATGAATGAAGTAACAATACCTTTGTGGATGCGCTTTTGATTGATGCTCCGAGGGAAAAACGTACCGTTATTTCTGGCCGTATCTCTCTTCTTTCTTGAGTACGTAAACACTCAACTTATGCCTCATGGCAGACTTCTCGAAAAAAAAAAACAAGAAACGCTACCGACCAGCAGTCAGTAGCCGCTTCCAACTGATGCTTGTTCAGTTAAAAATGGCATGCTGTAGAGACCACCATCATTGCCACAAACTTCTGATTTTTGGCGCGTGAAGAGGAAGTACGGTCGTAGAGTATCACTCAGATTAATGAGTAAAGCTTTAAAGTCTTGCCCACAAGGCGACACTTGTGAATACACGGTATAACACTTTCACAGGAAATATTCACGTTTCTGCCCCATAGGTGAGTACCGGTAGGATGCAGCTGTATATACTTTTCTCTTGAGGTATATTGGTAAACTGCCATTCATGATCGGTGCCATTCATGAATGCGCTCCACCCCATTGTTATTCTGGTCATTTCACTCTCGTGGTGCGGAACTTCAGTCACTACCTGCCCTAAGTAGACGTATTCCCTTACCACTTCCAGCGCCTCGCTAGCAATCGTAAACTGGTGCTTCCTTCCAAGACTTGAAAATTATTTTAGTTTTCTGCGTGTCAATTTTTATGCCCAAAGTTCTGCTTTGCCTGTATAAGTCATTGATCATGCTTAGCAATTCATCCTTTGAGTGACTAAGCGAGCCAGTGTCATCAGCGAATCGCATATTACTAAGGTATTATACATTAACTCTTGTCCCCAACTCTTATCGACATTTGGTGTCGTGCTATCAGAGCAGAACAAAAGATCATAAATATTATAACATATCTCTGCGTGCGTGTCTAAATAATCGGTGCTGCAGAACCTGAGATGCTTCTTGCTGCCGCGTGGTGCAGGCGCGAGTAGACGAACTGCTTGCGTCAGAAGGCTCTCTAAGTGCTTTGATCCGAACAATGCCTTCTCTCACGAGTCTTCTCGGACATCCTAATGGCATTATTTAAGCGGTACGGCTGAGTATGAGGGACACTTCGTGGAGCTGACGGCTTCCGATGACGCATATTAGTGTACTCCGGGAAAAATGGCATGCCAGCCACGAACCAAACTAGCGACTTCTAGTACTCAAGCCGCCACCGGAACAGGCGCCCAAAGCGGGCAGAGTTACGCATTTGTCATCTAATGTCGCTGCTCTTTCATATGCCTTTACAACACAGATGGCAATCAATAAGGTGGGGGGGAGTCAGGGTTTGCCTGGAAAAAAAGGACGGAGCAAGTCAATGCTAGGTCATGCGTAAGTCAGTGCGTTATGTCTACGTCTTTCGCAATGTTTCTAAACGATGTATCATCAACTCGCCCGTGTAGCTATCGTGTTGAATTCCATGCAGTTACGAGCAGTGCTGCAGTTTCAAATATGGTACTGAATTCATATACCAGCTGTTTCAGAGACGACTTTAAGTAATTCGCAAAAATAGGTTTTTTGAAGTAAAACTATTGCTTTTTGAGCATAGTATTACGAGTGTTGGCGGACAACAGAAAAACGGTGCATCGTTTTAAGTAGTAAGCCGGTTGACTAATTCTTAATAATTAATGTTTTAACTATTAGAGTTAAGCGCACAGTTGAAACTAGAGATTTGTAGCCGGTCGTTAGTAATTGCCATATCAGGTTTTAGAATTTAGAAAACACGATTACCTTTGGCGCTGTGGCTCGACGAAATCTGGCTTTTTTGACTACTTACTTGTACTCGAAACGTTGCTTTGCCTGTATGCTTTTCGAAAGCGCATGCATTTTGACACGATGTAACAAAATTTTGTCGAGCCACAGCGCCGAGGAAAATGGCGTTTTCGAAATTCTAAAAACTGGTATGGCTATTACTAACGACCTGCTACGTATCTCTAATTGCAGCCAGGGGTCTGACTCTAATAGTTAATAAGCTAATTATTAAAAATCAGTTAACCAACCTACTACTTAAAACGATTCACCGGTTTTCTGGTGTCCGGCTGAAAAAGCCATAGCTATAGCTCAATTTGAAAATTGCTTAGTCTTCCCTGACACACCAATATCGAGAAACAGGTTTTCTACTCAACAAACGAAGAACTGCTCTGAGTGTGCAACTCACGTATGTATGACTGCTGTATGATCTGCGGCAAATATTGGCTAAGAAATCAGCACCTTTGTATTTGCGCAGTTCTTGTGGGACACAAGCCCCAAAAAGTAAGTAGAAAAGGAAGAAGTAACAATTAAGAGGGTGGATGTGCGAGTCAAAACGTTCTGCCCGTATTGCACGAAGACGTACCCACAATAATATATATATATATATATATATATATATATATATATATATATATATATATATATATATATATATATATATATATATATATATATATATCAAAAATAAAAATTATTTCTTGCCAGCTGATTGATTAATATAAGATAAAGTCACCATAAAGTCACCATATATATATCATCGAACCTCTTATGCTCCCTATGGCGTTCTCAAGAACGCCATAGGAAGAGGGTTCTCACACAGCTGCCACCCTCGCCGTTCTATGACGTTCTACGTCACATCAGTGGTAACTCAGGATGTGCTACGTCCGCCGCTTAAGAACGTGGGTGGCGCTGATGAACACTCTCAAGGTTAGCTTATTTGTAAACATAAATACCCCGAAAGCAGAAGAGTAGACAGCCGTCGCTCAGCGGTAGAGCACCGGACGCGTAAGTCGGGGGTCGTGGGTTCGGATCCCACCGGCGGCATGTGGTTGTTTTTTCTTCTGCTTTTCTAATCAATTAGCTTAGAGCGATAACATATTCAGCAATATTTTAAATCGAACAACACCACAAAATAAAAAATAAATTAAAAAATATATCCCCTGTGTCCTTTGGTGTCTGTGGCTGTTGGCTTCTCTCATATATATAGGAGTTCTCTGCCCTGCTGCAAAGGATATTTTTGGGAACTCTTCAGTACCGCAAAAGAAATCGCGCCTGGTAGTACACGTACCAGTGTAGATACCAGGTATCTATGGAGACAGGCATAAGCCAGGCGATCGAACTGCAAACCATGCGACCACGAGGCCGGCGCTTTAACCATTACTTCTGAACTTTCTGTTTTCAGTGTGATGAATAACATTACATGCAAAAGGTATAACACGAGCAAGTACTACTCACATACCAATCAGCACGCGACAGTTAACCTGTCTGACAGAGCGAAACTCGTCGGAACACCTGCACCCTTGAAGTAAGCCGGTAAAGACTGGGCAAGAGATCAGGGCTTGGAGTCAAGTCTACTGGCAGTTTGGTGATACACTCCTTTAAAGCAAACAGTAATGTGACTGAAGTACGATTTTCGTCGAAAATCAGGTTCACAACTGCGGTACAACATGCGAGTTTTCCGCAGGTCGCGTAGTCATGCGAGGAACACAGTAAGTCATGCGAGAGCACAGTAATGTATCGGAGAGCTTGAGAATTCAAATTATGAGCTTTCTCAAGGCTTTGGGGGGACATCATAGAACAGTACCGAAGTTTTACAACTTACGAAGTCGTGCTGAACTGTTTAATTAAAGTCGCTGAGGCAGAAATTTAAGGTAGAAGGCAGAAATATTCATTCTGTCGGGCGCATGTTGTTATGGGCAAATAGCTTACAGAAGAAGCTCTTTGTGCGCCGACAAAGAAGCTTTTTACGCCTTCATATAAGTTATGATCATGATAAGTTGAGACATAATGAATTTTAAATAATTTTAAATAGGAGAACAGAAAATTATGGAAGTAATGCCGTCGTATGACCTTCATTTTTGCGACAGTAAGATCAAAGTTTCTGTCGCAAAGAAAGCTGCCGCGAAACGAACAGCATAAATGTACTCATAAATATTCAACAGCATTAATATTTAACAGCAAGGAAGCTCGCAAACCTACACTGAGCCCCCAGGGACGTAAGCCGTCAACAAAACTGAATTGCAAACTTCCCGACAGCGTCATGATAGGGAGGGAAAAATGTTGCATCCTGAAGTTTCTCAGAAAATGAGAAACTTCTTTCAGCCTTTCAATATAAAACTATCACCAAATAACATGACATTAACTGCTAAATGAACCGGCAATGCCTTACGCGTGACATCTCAGGCGTGAGAAAGACAAGCGCCTGGTTATGTGTTTGGGAAGTGTCCTCCCGATAGTTGTTCTACGTCACTGACTCCCTTGTTGGCAGTACGTTCTCAAACAATGCCACCTCGCTAAGCGCTACCGAAACACAGACAAGTTTCATTGGCGCTGACGGAGTCGATTATAATGAAGAATTAGCGCGTATCTTCGGACTCCTATTGATGAATGTTTTGTGCGAAAAGGCGCGAAACCGAAAACTGAGGCGGGTTCCTTCGCTGTCTCAGTTTTCGTTCTTGGCGTCTTTTAGTACAAATTGTGCGACAACTCGCCCAACGGCCAATATTTAGCAGTTTATGACTTATCAAGAAATCAGACACAGCTCCACAGAATTCCGCTATTTATGCGGTTACCACCACTTGGCAAAACACTGCAGTTACAAAAATATGCATTTTCTTTATCTGGTAAATAGGAATGAAAACCACTGAAGCACGGCATGGTTTTCCATGAGGGACAGCCTTTAAACTACCCTGCTGAGTATGACGAGTATGAAATGCTCGTTAAGAAGTAATCAGTGAGAGGGCGAACACTTTCATTAGCTTTCTGTATACCTTTCAATTTTTCCATTGCTAAGGAGGCTAAAGCCATTCAGTCATCTTCCGCACGACATATCGAAATCGTTACCTGCGGGCAAAAACGGAATGCCGTATACGTGTAGACAGATACAAGGAGGTGCTCTGCTGCAGACTATCCCGATACTGCGACAATACAGTCAAGAAAAAAATTATTAGTGATTCATCGTGGTTAGGCCAAGTGCAAATAAGGTGGAATAGCACTTCGATTTTCACTTCGGTTTCAGAGTTACGGTTTCATTGGAGGTAAAACACAAGCTGCGTCTTAAGAGTATGACGTGATAGTGTTAACAGGTTAATGTCCATATCTGAAATTGGCCATCCTCTACTTTACATTCATAAATCCCTGGGAGTCTTCATACCGCTCCTGGCGCAGTGGTGGAGCAGTTAAGCGATGCGCCACTGCCCTGCGATGTCAGGTGCTGCCACCAGTGGGGCTGGTGAGACCCAGGGTGCTCTTCCCGAGCAATCTCTCGCGACCAATCATGAATTTAATTGCCACCTGCCCCGTTCGGTGGGCAGGTTGTGATGACTGCAGAGAGTGGCAAAATCGGTGCGTGGGGTTTTTAGTGCTATAGTTCACTAAAAACAAAACCTAGGCAAATGAGGGTGAATGGGTGAGAGGGGAGTATGACCAATGGTACCCAGGTGGCAACGTGGAGTGAAGTGGGTTTTCACTGCGAGACCAGGCTTCAGACAAGCAAACACACAACGCCCAAATGTGGGGAATGGCCACTATAAGTGTTAACGCACTAAAACCGGGCTGTACAGTATCTCCAAAAGAGGTTTGAAATGCTTGGCGCTTATAGAGCCTCCACGAGCTGCGCATGCGCAGGGTACTCTATGTGTAGGGCATGGAATAATACGTCGGGATTAACCTCCGGAGGCTCCACGTAGGATACGAAATGCCATAATGGAAAACTTCAGATCAATTTTTGCCTGGAGTAATATAAGGTGCGCCGAAACCACGCAGCACACGGGCGTACATTCCAATTTCATAAAAATTCCTCAGGGCGCTTTGCCTCTCGGCTGAGTTGTCGGCTCATCTAGAAATACAAATTGCGCAAACGAAGCAAATTACAAGGGCCAAAAAAAAGCGAAAAAAAGTGTCGCTATTGGGTGTTAATTTTTGGTCCAGACTAGCCAGAAATTATGCGCCCCGGCTACATTTGGTAGTATCCCCCCTCGTGTCTTCTCTTTTCGTGTGCTGTCTCTCACGCCTCCTGAAAGTTTAAAAACCATGTCTATTCAAACCTTTCCAAATCTCTTAACTCTTGCACGCAGCTACCCGTTCGCCTAATCGAATTCTTGAAAACACTGAAGAAATGTGCACCATGTGGCCTCGTTCAAGAGGGCACTCAAGGTATCTTCAGCTGGCGGAGGACGCCATCCTCAAAGATTCTTCTGCATCAAGGTGCGAGGTCCAGACTGCAGGGCGGGGGGCGGGGGGGGGGGGGGGGTGAAACGGCAGCCTTCCTGTTAGCAGCACGAGCCGGTGCTTCGTCGTGGTGCAGCCCGAATGCCCGCAATGCACAATAAAATAGCTCTGGTGTTGGTTTTTCAAGCTTGCCTTAGTCACGACAGGACGTACTGATCGGTGCCACTGAGTCTACCTATCTATCTCTCTTACCTTTTTTTAAAGCGCGTCTTTGCTTCTCCTGTCTTAACGTTCGCAAATGAGGTTTTCTATGGGAATGGCTGGCGCCTTGTTCTCGGATTGTAGCGGTGTATCCATGATAGTGGCCAGGCTCGACATGAGGATCGTACAGCGACGGTTTCCACTTTAGAATCAGTGTAGCGTACCGACAACAAAACACCTCGTGCCGGCTTTTCAACTTTCTTCAATCCACTTGCCAATTGGCGTCACAAAAAAAAGTTGCCCTTAGGACGATTAAGTTTATAAAGGATTATATATCTTCAGGGTCGCTGCAAAGCCCTCCCGAGTCAACACTACAACGCCATCACTTGTAAGTCTTTCTAATGCAGCGACTCTCTTTATCTCTCTGTCTCTCTCTCTCTCTCTCCAGAAAGCGCAGTTCGTGACCTGTCACTGCGCTAGCCGTCTCGCTGTAAAATCCTATCACGCTTGTTTTCGTCAAATCCAAAGAAACGATCACGTGTGCCGGTTCAATGCCCTCCGAAAAGTACGTGTGAGTTGGTGCCGTAATTGTGACACACTTAGTTTCTCTTTTTAATAACTGTAGCGTCATCGTCCGAACAGCCCTTCTATGGAGGTCCGCAGCGTCGAGCGACATAGAGCAACCTGTCGCAACTTTCCAGAACCCGTGGCTGATAACTGGAAGCGTTGTGCTGGTCAATGGGGAGTCTCTAAGCAAGGGAAGATTAAACTTCGCCTCTAAGTACTCCTTTTGATTTTATCTTCTCACTTTCATCTTTTTTTTTTTCATCTTTCATCTCGTACAGCTTTCCTCTTTTTACTTTTGACATCGCTCAACCCCTGTATTGGGTTTCATATCCTGCAAGTCTGAGACACCGACGCAGTTGTGCCGCAGGATTGATAAATTGTAAGCGAAGGCTTCTCGATCTTAAAACCCGAAGAAAAATAAGTGTGGCAGCCATACTGGCCGCACAGATTCGCAAGAGCGTTTTGATCTCTGCAGAAGCCTTTGTCCTTTAAAATGTCTGGAACACACTATGGCTTCTGGTACTCAATAAAGATGGAGTCCTTATGAATGCAAATGTGCGTGGAATACAGCTTCTAAGCGCTTTTACAACGAAAGGACATTTTTGACACAACTTCTGCTAAAATGTTGCATACTGTTGGAAACCGAAGTGTGGTTGCAGATTTTAGCGCATTAACGCTGCCCGCTATGAGCTGCGGCCCGATGTAAGGCCATTTTTCATTAACGTTAGGGTGACAGGTAGGAGAAACAACAACGATGTGAGCTAAAACTTCAGTGCTAAATCATTCTGCCTTTTAACACACTGGCCTTACTCCTTTCGAAATATTGAGCAGACAAGAGTAGGCAAATGATGGGCTCGTTATGACATGCATATGGAAGAAGCCAACAGTCACTGAAACCAAGGAAAGCACAGGGGAATGTTTAAAATATTTGTTTTTATTGTTGCATTAATAAATCGGCAATTGATAGTGTAATTATTTTATGAATGAAAGATAACTGATTACAAAGTAGCATAAAAAACAACCACATGTCTCCGGTAGGATACCAGCCAACGACCCCTAATGTCGCGTACGGTGTTTTACTAAGTGAGCTACGGCAACGGCTCTCCCATCTTCTGCTTTTGGGGGTATTTATGTTCCGTGCAACCTAACCTTGAGAGTGTTCGCCAGCTCCACCTTCGTCCACAGATACGGACGTGTTACGTTCCATATTACCGCGAATACCACGTGGAACGTGATAAAACCATCGAGCTGCGCGAGAACCATCTTATGCTACCTATCGCACGAAAACTTCCAGAACCGAGGCCCTCGTTAAGCTAAAGCTAATTAACATGAACATGCAATGATAGGGAAACGAGGGGCAGGCTATGGGGTCTAGCTTTTTGAGCGCAGGTCTCAGGCGCCCGTTCATGCATTCCGCGCCGTCGTCGGCATTGTCGACGTAACCGATTGTCCATGAATGCATGGATGGTGGACGGACGGACGGACGGACGGACGGACGGACGGACGGACGGACGGACGGACGGACGGACGGACGGACGGACGGACGGACGGATGGACGGATGGACGGATGGACGGATGGACGGATGGACGGATGGACGGATGGACGGATGGATGGATGGATGGATGGATGGATGGATGGATGGACGGATGGATGGATGGATGGATGGATGGATGGATGGATGGATGGATGGATGGATGGATGGATGGATGGATGGATGGATGGATGGATGGATGGATGGATGGATGGATGGATGGATGGATGGATGGATGGATGGATGGATGGATGGATGGATGGATGGATGATGGATGGATGGATGGATGGATGGATGGATGGATGGATGGATGGATGGATGGATGGATGGATGGATGGATGGATGGATGGATGGATGGATGGATGGATGGATGGATGGATGGATGGATGGATGGATGGATGGATGGATGGATGGATGGATGGATGGATGGATGGATGATGGATGGATGGATGGATGGATGGATGGATGGATGGATGGATGGATGGATGGATGGATGGATGGATGGATGGATGGATGGATGGATGGATGGATGGATGGATGGATGGATGGATGGATGGATGGATGGATGGATGGATGGATGGATGGATGGATGGATGGATGGATGGATGGATGGATGGATGGATGGATGGATGGATGGATGGATGGATGGATGGATGGATGGATGGATGGATGGATGGATGGATGGATGGATGGATGGATGGATGGATGGATGGATGGATGGATGGATGGATGGATGGATGGATGGATGGATGGATGGATGGATGGATGGATGGATGGATGGATGGATGGATGGATGGATGGATGGATGGATGGATGGATGGATGGATGGATGGATGGATGGATGGATGGATGGATGGATGGATGGATGGATGGATGGATGGATGGATGGATGGATGGATGGATGGATGGATGGATGGATGGATGGATGGATGGATGGATGGATGGATGGATGGATGGATGGATGGATGGATGGATGGATGATGGATGGATGGATGGATGGATGGATGGATGGATGGATGGATGGATGGATGGATGGATGGATGGATGGATGATGGATGGATGGATGGATGGATGGATGGATGGATGGATGGATGGATGGATGGATGGATGGATGGATGGATGGATGGATGGATGGATGGATGGATGGATGGATGGATGGATGGATGGATGGATGGATGGATGGATGGATGGATGGATGGATGGATGGATGGATGGATGGATGGATGGATGGATGGATGGATGGATGGATGGATGGATGGATGGATGGATGGATGGATGGATGGATGGATGGATGGATGGATGGATGGATGGATGGATGGATGGATGGATGGATGGATGGATGGATGGATGGATGGATGGATGGATGGATGGATGGATGGATGGATGGATGGATGGATGGATGGATGGATGGATGGATGGATGGATGGATGGATGGATGGATGGATGGATGGATGGATGGATGGATGGATGGATGGATGGATGGATGGATGGATGGATGGATGGATGGATGGATGGATGGATGGATGGATGGATGATGGATGGATGGATGGATGGATGGATGGATGGATGGATGGATGGATGGATGGATGGATGGATGGATGGATGGATGGATGGATGGATGGATGGATGGATGGATGGATGGATGGATGGATGGATGGATGGATGGATGGATGGATGGATGGATGGATGGATGGATGATGGATGATGGATGGATGGATGGATGGATGGATGGATGGATGGATGGATGGATGGATGGATGGATGGATGGATGGATGGATGGATGGATGGATGGATGGATGGATGGATGGATGGATGGATGGATGGATGGATGGATGGATGGATGGATGGATGGATGGATGGATGGATGGATGGATGGATGGATGGATGGATGGATGGATGGATGGATGGATGGATGGATGGATGGATGGATGGATGGATGGATGGATGGATGGATGGATGGATGGATGGATGGATGGATGGATGGATGGATGGATGGATGGATGGATGGATGGATGGATGGATGGATGGATGGATGGATGGATGGATGGATGGATGGATGGATGGATGGATGGATGGATGGATGGATGGATGGATGGATGGATGGATGGATGGATGGATGGATGGATGGATGGATGGATGGATGGATGGATGATGGATGGATGGATGGATGGATGGATGGATGGATGGATGGATGGATGGATGGATGGATGGATGGATGGATGGATGGATGGATGGATGGATGGATGGATGGATGGATGGATGGATGGATGGATGGATGGATGGATGGATGGATGGATGGATGGATGGATGGATGGATGGATGGATGGATGGATGGATGGATGGATGGATGGATGGATGGATGGATGGATGGATGGATGGATGGATGGATGGATGGATGGATGATGGATGGATGGATGGATGATGGATGGATGGATGGATGGATGGATGGATGGATGGATGGATGGATGGATGGATGGATGGATGGATGGATGGATGGATGGATGGATGGATGGATGGATGGTGGATGGATGGATGGATGGATGGATGGATGGATGGATGGATGGATGGATGGATGGATGGATGGATGGATGGATGGATGGATGATGGATGGATGGATGGTGGATGGATGGATGGATGGATGGATGGATGGATGGATGGATGATGGATGGATGGATGGATGGATGGATGGATGGATGGATGGATGGATGGATGGATGGATGATGGATGGATGGATGGATGGATGGATGGATGGATGGATGGATGGATGGATGGATGGATGGATGGATGGATGGATGGATGGATGGATGGATGGATGGATGGATGGATGGATGGATGGATGGATGGATGGATGGATGGATGGATGGATGGATGGATGGATGGATGGATGGATGGATGGATGGATGGATGGATGGATGGATGGATGGATGGATGGATGGATGGATGGATGGATGGATGGATGGATGGATGGATGGATGGATGGATGGATGGATGATGGATGGATGGATGGATGGATGGATGGATGGATGGATGGATGGATGGATGGATGGATGGATGGATGGATGGATGGATGGATGGATGGATGGATGGATGGATGGATGGATGGATGGATGGATGGATGGATGGATGGATGGATGGATGGATGGATGGATGGATGGATGGATGGATGGATGGATGGATGGATGGATGGATGGATGGATGGATGGATGGATGGATGGATGGATGGATGGATGGATGGATGGATGGATGGATGGATGGATGGATGGATGGATGGATGGATGGATGGATGGATGGATGGATGGATGGATGGATGGATGGATGGATGGATGGATGGATGGATGGATGGATGGATGGATGGATGGATGGATGGATGGATGGATGGATGGATGATGGATGGATGGATGGATGGATGGATGGATGGATGGATGGATGGATGGATGGATGGATGGATGGATGGATGGATGGATGGATGGATGGATGGATGGATGGATGGATGGATGGATGGATGGATGGATGGATGGATGGATGGATGGATGGATGGATGGATGGATGGATGGATGGATGGATGGATGGATGGATGGATGGATGGATGGATGGATGGATGGATGGATGGATGGATGGATGGATGGATGGATGGATGGATGGATGGATGGATGGATGGATGGATGGATGGATGGATGGATGGATGGATGGATGGATGGATGGATGGATGGATGGATGGATGGATGGATGGATGGATGGATGGATGGATGGATGGATGGATGGATGGATGGATGGATGGATGGATGGATGGATGGATGGATGGATGGATGGATGGATGGATGGATGGATGGATGGATGGATGGATGGATGGATGGATGGATGGATGGATGGATGGATGGATGGATGGATGGATGGATGGATGGATGGATGGATGGATGGATGGATGGATGGATGGATGGATGGATGGATGGATGGATGGATGGATGGATGGATGGATGGATGGATGGATGGATGGATGGATGGATGGATGGATGGATGGATGGATGGATGGATGGATGGATGGATGGATGGATGGATGGATGGATGGATGGATGGATGGATGGATGGATGGATGGATGGATGGATGGATGGATGGATGGATGGATGGATGGATGGATGGATGGATGGATGGATGGATGGATGGATGGATGGATGGATGGATGGATGGATGGATGGATGGATGGATGGATGGATGGATGGATGGATGGATGGATGGATGGATGGATGGATGGATGGATGGATGGATGGATGGATGGATGGATGGATGGATGGATGGATGGATGGATGGATGGATGGATGGATGGATGGATGGATGGATGGATGGATGGATGGATGGATGGATGGATGGATGGATGGATGGATGGATGGATGGATGGATGGATGGATGGATGGATGGATGGATGGATGGATGGATGGATGGATGGATGGATGGATGGATGGATGGATGGATGGATGGATGGATGGATGGATGGATGGATGGATGGATGGATGGATGGATGGATGGATGGATGGATGGATGGATGGATGGATGGATGGATGGATGGATGGATGGATGGATGGATGGATGGATGGATGGATGGATGGATGGATGGATGGATGGATGGATGGATGGATGGATGGATGGATGGATGGATGGATGGATGGATGGATGGATGGATGGATGGATGGATGGATGGATGGATGGATGGATGGATGGATGGATGGATGGATGGATGGATGGATGGATGGATGGATGGATGGATGGATGGATGGATGGATGGATGGATGGATGGATGGATGGATGGATGGATGGATGGATGGATGGATGGATGGATGGATGGATGGATGGATGGATGGATGGATGGATGGATGGATGGATGGATGGATGGATGGATGGATGGATGGATGGATGGATGGATGGATGGATGGATGGATGGATGGATGGATGGATGGATGGATGGATGGATGGATGGATGGATGGATGGATGGATGGATGGATGGATGGATGGATGGATGGATGGATGGATGGATGGATGGATGGATGGATGGATGGATGGATGGATGGATGGATGGATGGATGGATGGATGGATGGATGGATGGATGGATGGATGGATGGATGGATGGATGGATGGATGGATGGATGGATGGATGGATGGATGGATGGATGGATGGATGGATGGATGGATGGATGGATGGATGGATGGATGGATGGATGGATGGATGGATGGATGGATGGATGGATGGATGGATGGATGGATGGATGGATGGATGGATGGATGGATGGATGGATGGATGGATGGATGGATGGATGGATGGATGGATGGATGGATGGATGGATGGATGGATGGATGGATGGATGGATGGATGGATGGATGGATGGATGGATGGATGGATGGATGGATGGATGGATGGATGGATGGATGGATGGATGGATGGATGGATGGATGGATGGATGGATGGATGGATGGATGGATGGATGGATGGATGGATGGATGGATGGATGGATGGATGGATGGATGGATGGATGGATGGATGGATGGATGGATGGATGGATGGATGGATGGATGGATGGATGGATGGATGGATGGATGGATGGATGGATGGATGGATGGATGGATGGATGGATGGATGGATGGATGGATGGATGGATGGATGGATGGATGGATGGATGGATGGATGGATGGATGGATGGATGGATGGATGGATGGATGGATGGATGGATGGATGGATGGATGGATGGATGGATGGATGGATGGATGGATGGATGGATGGATGGATGGATGGATGGATGGATGGATGGATGGATGGATGGATGGATGGATGGATGGATGGATGGATGGATGGATGGATGGATGGATGGATGGATGGATGGATGGATGGATGGATGGATGGATGGATGGATGGATGGATGGATGGATGGATGGATGGATGGATGGATGGATGGATGGATGGATGGATGGATGGATGGATGGATGGATGGATGGATGGATGGATGGATGGATGGATGGATGGATGGATGGATGGATGGATGGATGGATGGATGGATGGATGGATGGATGGATGGATGGATGGATGGATGGATGGATGGATGGATGGATGGATGGATGGATGGATGGATGGATGGATGGATGGATGGATGGATGGATGGATGGATGGATGGATGGATGGATGGATGGATGGATGGATGGATGGATGGATGGATGGATGGATGGATGGATGGATGGATGGATGGATGGATGGATGGATGGATGGATGGATGGATGGATGGATGGATGGATGGATGGATGGATGGATGGATGGATGGATGGATGGATGGATGGATGGATGGATGGATGGATGGATGGATGGATGGATGGATGGATGGATGGATGGATGGATGGATGGATGGATGGATGGATGGATGGATGGATGGATGGATGGATGGATGGATGGATGGATGGATGGATGGATGGATGGATGGATGGATGGATGGATGGATGGATGGATGGATGGATGGATGGATGGATGGATGGATGGATGGATGGATGGATGGATGGATGGATGGATGGATGGATGGATGGATGGATGGATGGATGGATGGATGGATGGATGGATGGATGGATGGATGGATGGATGGATGGATGGATGGATGGATGGATGGATGGATGGATGGATGGATGGATGGATGGATGGATGGATGGATGGATGGATGGATGGATGGATGGATGGATGGATGGATGGATGGATGGATGGATGGATGGATGGATGGATGGATGGATGGATGGATGGATGGATGGATGGATGGATGGATGGATGGATGGATGGATGGATGGATGGATGGATGGATGGATGGATGGATGGATGGATGGATGGATGGATGGATGGATGGATGGATGGATGGATGGATGGATGGATGGATGGATGGATGGATGGATGGATGGATGGATGGATGGATGGATGGATGGATGGATGGATGGATGGATGGATGGATGGATGGATGGATGGATGGATGGATGGATGGATGGATGGATGGATGGATGGATGGATGGATGGATGGATGGATGGATGGATGGATGGATGGATGGATGGATGGATGGATGGATGGATGGATGGATGGATGGATGGATGGATGGATGGATGGATGGATGGATGGATGGATGGATGGATGGATGGATGGATGGATGGATGGATGGATGGATGGATGGATGGATGGATGGATGGATGGATGGATGGATGGATGGATGGATGGATGGATGGATGGATGGATGGATGGATGGATGGATGGATGGATGGATGGATGGATGGATGGATGGATGGATGGATGGATGGATGGATGGATGGATGGATGGATGGATGGATGGATGGATGGATGGATGGATGGATGGATGGATGGATGGATGGATGGATGGATGGATGGATGGATGGATGGATGGATGGATGGATGGATGGATGGATGGATGGATGGATGGATGGATGGATGGATGGATGGATGGATGGATGGATGGATGGATGGATGGATGGATGGATGGATGGATGGATGGATGGATGGATGGATGGATGGATGGATGGATGGATGGATGGATGGATGGATGGATGGATGGATGGATGGATGGATGGATGGATGGATGGATGGATGGATGGATGGATGGATGGATGGATGGATGGATGGATGGATGGATGGATGGATGGATGGATGGATGGATGGATGGATGGATGGATGGATGGATGGATGGATGGATGGATGGATGGATGGATGGATGGATGGATGGATGGATGGATGGATGGATGGATGGATGGATGGATGGATGGATGGATGGATGGATGGATGGATGGATGGATGGATGGATGGATGGATGGATGGATGGATGGATGGATGGATGGATGGATGGATGGATGGATGGATGGATGGATGGATGGATGGATGGATGGATGGATGGATGGATGGATGGATGGATGGATGGATGGATGGATGGATGGATGGATGGATGGATGGATGGATGGATGGATGGATGGATGGATGGATGGATGGATGGATGGATGGATGGATGGATGGATGGATGGATGGATGGATGGATGGATGGATGGATGGATGGATGGATGGATGGATGGATGGATGGATGGATGGATGGATGGATGGATGGATGGATGGATGGATGGATGGATGGATGGATGGATGGATGGATGGATGGATGGATGGATGGATGGATGGATGGATGGATGGATGGATGGATGGATGGATGGATGGATGGATGGATGGATGGATGGATGGATGGATGGATGGATGGATGGATGGATGGATGGATGGATGGATGGATGGATGGATGGATGGATGGATGGATGGATGGATGGATGGATGGATGGATGGATGGATGGATGGATGGATGGATGGATGGATGGATGGATGGATGGATGGATGGATGGATGGATGGATGGATGGATGGATGGATGGATGGATGGATGGATGGATGGATGGATGGATGGATGGATGGATGGATGGATGGATGGATGGATGGATGGATGGATGGATGGATGGATGGATGGATGGATGGATGGATGGATGGATGGATGGATGGATGGATGGATGGATGGATGGATGGATGGATGGATGGATGGATGGATGGATGGATGGATGGATGGATGGATGGATGGATGGATGGATGGATGGATGGATGGATGGATGGATGGATGGATGGATGGATGGATGGATGGATGGATGGATGGATGGATGGATGGATGGATGGATGGATGGATGGATGGATGGATGGATGGATGGATGGATGGATGGATGGATGGATGGATGGATGGATGGATGGATGGATGGATGGATGGATGGATGGATGGATGGATGGATGGATGGATGGATGGATGGATGGATGGATGGATGGATGGATGGATGGATGGATGGATGGATGGATGGATGGATGGATGGATGGATGGATGGATGGATGGATGGATGGATGGATGGATGGATGGATGGATGGATGGATGGATGGATGGATGGATGGATGGATGGATGGATGGATGGATGGATGGATGGATGGATGGATGGATGGATGGATGGATGGATGGATGGATGGATGGATGGATGGATGGATGGATGGATGGATGGATGGATGGATGGATGGATGGATGGATGGATGGATGGATGGATGGATGGAACGGGGCAGTTGCAGTTTCCACCATACTCGGCTTTTTTCTATATATTTCTTTAGATGTGTTATAAAATCGGTCTATAATTCGCCATTTTCATTAAATACACTTTTACTCTTATACTTTGTTGCCTCTCTGCTTTTGGAACTCCAATCTTCCAATTGCTTTTTGATAATCTCCACCGCAGAGATCCATTCACATGACCATTAACTCTAAATCCTAGAGTGACTGTGCCTGCAGCGACCTCCGGATGGATACCATCACATTCGAGTATAAGATGTTCAATCGTTTCCACAGATTTATCACACACTGAACATCTGTCATCGTCTTGGTTAAATTTGATTTTGTAGCTGTGCGTTCTAAGACACCCTGATCTAGCTTCAAAAAGTAGGAGACTGCCCCTTCAGTTATCATAGAGCGATTCCTTCCTGATCTGCCTTTTCGGATTTCGATATAATTCTACACTCTGCTTTTTTTTCCATTGAACTAATCCAGTTTTTACCTTCTGCGTTTTTACCTGTCGTCTAAAGCTTTTATTTCATCGTCCTTGAGTCCTCTATACTTATGCAAAAAAACAGCGCGAACAAACGGGGACGAGACGAAGAAAACACAGGAACAAGCGCTGACTCTCAACTAAACAACATGGCAAAGAAACCAAGATTGTGTGTTAGCAAACCATCCCTGCTCCTGCGTGACTGTGAGGTTGCATATCTGGACATCACATAGTAACACATGCGTTCTGTTTTTGGTGTTTTTTTGTTTTCTGTTTCCTTTTATAAGCGTGTTTCCTGTGATTAAACTTTAGTTGAGAGTCAGCGCTTGTTCCTGTGTTTTCTTCGTCTCGTCCCCGTTTGTTCGCGCTGTTTTTTTGCATAATGTATCACCAACTCGCCCGCTTAACTATCCTCTATACTTACTAGTTATTTTCCTAGTAATTTTCTTTGAGTGTAGGTGAAGGCTTCATCTGGATAAACATTTAATTATCTTAGCCGCCCACTTATTTCCGTCCAAATTTCCTCAGGCGTTCTTCATATAGTATTTTAATCTTAGCTTTCCGTGCTTCGAACGATGTCCACCTCATATATCCCTCAACTGCCTTGTTTGTGGTTTTGCCGTGGGTACCTAGTGCTAATATTGCAACAGCTCTCTGAGTTATTTCTAACCTCGACTGAACTTCTACTCGTAGGCACAAAACCGCAACCCGAAAGTGAGCCCTGGCACCACTATTGCTTTCCAAATACCTCAAGGTACTTCAAATTTTTTGTGCACCCATAATGCCCCATGTTTTGCTACCCCGGCAACTCTTCGCCCTTTTTTCCTAACAGACAGTTCGAGCTTTATCGTTTATATCTGCCCTTCATTTAGCCATATCCTGAGGTATTTGTATTCAGCCACTCTGCGTATTTCATGTAATTGTATTCTAAGCACCTCATCAGTTTTATCGTTGAAAATCACCAGACCTGACTTGAATGTGTTAAAACTGATACCTAGAGTATCTTCTTCGTCTCTACAAGAATTAATCAAAGTTTAAAAATCTTCCTGGCTATCTGCTACAACAATATCGTCTGCATACATTAAGCCAGGGAGCAGCTGCTCTAAGACCTTTCCGCCTAATCTGTACGACGTATTATAACCCAGATTACTTTCTTGTAGCCTTATTTCCATATTTATCATATGAAGCAAATAGCAGAGCGAAACGCCGCCTGGCCGCCGCGGTGGCTCAGTGGCTATGGTGCTCGGCTGCTGGCCCGAAAGACGTGGGTTCGATCCCGGCAGCGGCGGCTGAATTTCTTTGGAGGAGAAATTCGAGGCCCGTGTACTGTGCGATGTCAGTGCACGTTAAAGAACCCCAGGTGGTCGAAATTTCCGGAGCCCTCCACTACGGCGTCTCTCATAGCCTTAGTCGCTTTGGGACGTTAAACCCCATAAACCAACCAACCAACCAACCAACGCCGCCTGTAAGGTGGCTGTCATGGGAAGATCCCGGAGGGTGGCCAGCAGCGTAACACTCCACCTACCAGTGGTGGCAGGTGGCGTGTGAAGAGCTGAACTAAAATCTCGCATTACTGACTATCGTAATCATCTGTCAATTTTTTCTTCTACTTTGTAATGAATTACCTTTCGATCATAAAATATTTACACCATTTATCCTCCGTTCATTAAGGCAGGAATTAAAAGAAAGACTCATATAAAACATTTCCGTATACATTCCTTGGTTTGGGCGACTGTTTTCTTTTTTCATATGTATATGTTTTTGAAGTAAGTTTCGAAATAGGGATGCAGAAGGTTACACATCTACCTCTGGCAGTGCCACCCCCCTTAACTGGAGCTTCTGCACCCGTTTGGTGACTGCAGTGCAGTCTAAGTAATAAGTGTCAAGTACACTGTCACTCCGTAAATACACAATAATTCTGGCATTTCGTATTAATTGTAAGTTTCTAGCGCCTTTACCCCTGCGGTCGTCCATCTTGTAAAACACTGGACTCTCAGTGGTTACACACCGCTTTTACGAGCTACATTTGATCAGTATTCCCCCGCTGTAAGATTTACTGCGCTTGTGTGAATGCACGCAATATCCTTGTATATTCCACCAGTCGACAGTGCCGAGTGCTAGAACGAAGTTCCACTCATCTAAATGGATGGCAGTTTCATAATTTGAGTTATTCGATGGTGTCACGAGACGTGCCGCATGCTACCCAAATGTTGCAGTCATCGCCGGGCTGACGCTCCGTAAACAATCTTGCATACAATGAGTTTCTTGCGCATGTGCATGTTGCCACGGAAACAATGGGACTGCGTTCCTTTCGCAGTGACCGCCCACCAGCGCCATGGCCGAGCTGAACTGCAGCAACGAGCAGGCGCACCTCGGCGGCGACGTGCTCCTGGTGAACCTGAGCGCGTTCGGAGACGAGCTGGGCGGCAGCAGTATCTGGGGCGGTAATGGCGGCACCTCTTTCACGTGGTCCGAGTACATCAAGATCGGCGCGTACCTGGCGACGATAGCGGTGGCCGCGGTGGGCAACACATGCGTCATCCTGACGGTGGCGCTGAACCGCAGCCTGCGCACTACCATCAACTGCTACCTGACCAATCTGGCTGTGGCAGACGCCATCATCAGCATGTTCTGCATGTGGGTCTACCTGGTCAAGAATCTGTCCGACTGGTACGTGCTCGGAGCCTTCATGTGCAGGATCGAAGGATTCGCACAGAGTAAGTACTCGCCCACATTTTCTGAGAGCTTATGGCAGTTTTCCTCTATTCTTGCAGCTATTGACGCGCAGTATTTTATCTCGTGTGTTCTTCATTCGGCACTATGGATACGTGATATCTCGACAACTTCAGCGTGTTGCGCGCCACTCACTCTGCTATGCCAGTACAAAAGTAGTCGAAATTTGTCGTCTCTGTCTGGTACGACCGGCACAAAAATGTCTCTCACCAGGAGGTTCTCCTGAATTCGTTGCGCCGAACGGAGCGCAGCGGTTGAACAAATACGAATTATCGTAAAGCAAGCATTAAATCGCAATGAGCACTTCTGGAAAGCGGCATAGCGGGGCGTTATGGCGCGATCTTTTTTGACATTAGACATCAAAACGACGTCATGTCAGATCTGGCATGCTACTGCGCCAGGATGCATCAAAATGTCGTATCTGCAGTGCTTACTGTGGCACTGGCAGCCGGTGCGGCCTGCTTAAGTTCTCCAACAAGAGCCGCAACTGCGAGTTTCGTTTTCAGCACTGACACTTTCGCTGCGTGCCTAACGCTTTCTAAGTGGTGAACGAGCGCGGGCACCCGCTTTTTGAAGCTTTCTTGATCGCTGTTATTTTTGCTTCTGATAACACATGAACTCACGCGTGTCCGGTGTTCTTGTCTACATGCTCTGCACAGGAATTTAAATTGGAGGAATTTAAATTGTCCTTCGAAGCAAAACTGCGAAATCTCACTGATGTACTTGGCACTGTGAAAAGTTCCGTCGCCTTGCGCAGTGATGATACTGTAAAGGAGCTTCAAAATGAGGTTGAAGAGCTGAAAAAATCTCTTGAGTTCATGAGCAACGAGTTTGAAACCATAAAGAATCGGAACGCCAGTCTTACTGCAGAGAACAAGAAACTACACGAGAGCAATGAGGCCCTAGTGCGCAGGGTTGCCCACCTGGAACAATATTCGCGTCTGAACAATCTAGAAATTAGAGGTGTCCCTGTGACTCAGGGCGAAGATTGCAACAAGATCGTTGAGGCTCTCGGCAGCGAGATTGACTGCCCCGTAAATTCAGAAGATCTGGATACCGTGCACAGGGTTCCAACACGAAACAAGAATGAAAAAAACATAATTGTTCGTTTCCTTTCGCGAAACAAGAAGGCGGAATTCCTGGCAAAAGCTAGGAAAACACATCCTACAACGACATGCCTGGGTTTCCCTCAAACGCAGGAGGCTCCTGTTTATGTCAATGAGCATCTTTCACCTGACAACAAGGACCTTTTTTCGAAGGCTCACAAGCTTAAGAAAGATAACAAATGGGCCTTCTTGTGGACATCGAACTGTGTTATTCTAGCTAGGAAGGAGCAGAACAGCACAGTCTTTCGGATAAATAATGTAGACGACCTTGAAATTTTCCGTGAATAGACATACGGGTGCTGACGTTCTACATCTTTCTAACCGCCATCATGGCATCATATTCCCCAGAACATGCTCGTTCGATCTTATCCGAAGCTAAAGGTCTGTCTGCCATCCACTTTAATGCTCGTAGCCTCCGGAAGAATTACGATAACATAACCGCTTTGCTTACTTCCCTTCAGCATCAATTTTCCATCATCTCATTTTCTGAAACTTGGCTATCATCCCTTGATAAAGATTTGTATGCTTTTCCTGGCTATTCATGCGAATACGCACACCGTGTTGATAACCCCTATGGTGGTTCGGCTATCTACATTTCAAAGCACATTGCTTACAAAAGACGTCTTGATTTGTGTTTGAATGTGAGTAAATGCGAATCGGTTTGGATAGAAATTGATTGCCGATCTACTGATGGCACAGAGAAGGTTATATGCGGCGCTATTTATAGGTCTCCTTCAAATGATGCGTCTGAATTTTGCCGGGCTTTTGAACTAGCACTCCATAAACTATCACTCGAAAATAAAAACGTCTTCATTATGGGAGATTTTAATATCAATATGCTAGACATGACTAATCCCATCTGTGTCGACTATACGACCTGTTTCTACAGCTATGGTTATGCAAATTTAATTAGCACGCCTACGCGTTGTACTGACCATGGCTCGCATTCATTACTTGATCATATTCTTTCGAATTTTCCCACTGCTCCTCCGGTTGGCGTGATAGAATGTGATGTCACTGATCATTTTCCGGTATTTCTTTGCGCACTATCATCTCGCTGTAGTAACAACATGTCCACGAGGAAGTCAGTTTTTGATAACGGAAAATATTTTGAAGCCATATCTAATACTGATCTTTCATACATTTTGGGTCTCTCGAACCCAGAAGTGGCTGTACTTGAGCTGTCGAAAATAATTTCATCAGCAATCAATAAATGCACATCGCTCCAATCATCCACGAGAAAATATGTTACCCCCATTTCCCCATGGATAACTACTGCTCTGTTAAACTCTCTGAAGAAAAAAGAAAACATGTATAAGAAAACTAAACACCAGCCGTTCAATCTGCGTCTTAAATTGAGATATAAAAGGTATTCCAGTGTACTAACGTCGCTTCTAAAGAAAGCTAAACGATGTTATTATGAAAACCAGTTATCCGCACATACTAACAATTCTAAACGAAAATGGCAGCTGCTTGACGAATTTCTGAATATTCGTAAGTCACCTAGTGTTGTTAAATCTATTTTCCACGGTGGTGTTACTTTATCTGATCCCGAGGAAATGGCGAATACATTTAGCAATTATTTTTTCAATTCACCTAATTATCCTATCTCTTCGTTATGCACACCTTCTCTTGAGCGCTGCCCTCACTCCTTTTTTCTTACCCCCACGTGTCCAGACGAAGTTCTATCTGTAATTGCTAATTTAAAGACGACCGGCCCCGGCGTTGACAATATCCATGGAAAGCATGTGAAAAGTATCCGGTCATTGCTTGCTCCAGTCCTTAGCCACATCTGCAATCTCGTTTTTAAATCTGGCAGTTATCCCAAGCAGCTCAAGATAGCGAAAATAATACCGGTCTTCAAAAAAGGCGATCCAGCTTTGCCAAATAATTATCGTCCGATTGCAATTCTTCCTTTTTTTGACAAAATTTTAGAAAAACTAATTGAAGTAAGGTTGTCTAGTTATATTGAAAAATTTAACATATTGACAGATAGTCAACACGGCTTTCGGCGCGGACTATCTACAGATACTGCAATAGCGTCTCTAATAGATTACGTTAGACTAACAATTGATAAAGGAATGTTCTCAGGAGCAGTTTACATAGATTTTAGCAAAGCATTTGATTCCATTGATCACTCCATCTTGTTTCACAAATTGGAATCTTATGGTATCACTGGACCTCCCCTAATGCTCTTGAAGAGCTTTCTCTGTGACCGACAGCACATAGTCTCTATTAATGACCATACATCTAACATAGCTTTAATTAACAAGGGTGTTCCACAGGGCTCAATTCTTGGCCCTGTATTGTTTTTACTCTACATTAATGATTTACCATCCTGTTTAAAGAATTGCAATAGTATACTATACGCAGATGACTCTACCATGCTATCATCGCACCAGGACATTAATCAGCTGATTCTTAACCTACAGAATGACCTTAATTCTCTTGAGCGTTGGTGCCACATTAACCGCCTGTCCGTGAACGTCACTAAAACTTGTTTTCAGATTTTCCATCCCCCTCAGAAGTCATTGCCCATCACACCACTTCTATACCTCAATTCTGCTGCTATTTCACCGCAAGATCGAGTTTCTTTTCTTGGTGTTATCATTGACCCTCACTTAAAATTCCATCATCATGTAGCTGAAACGTGCAAGAAAATTTCTTACGGATTACGCGCACTAATTAAAGCCCGAAGCTATTTTACAGTCCAAACTTTATTATCTCTTTACTACGCATTCATCCACAGCCACTTAAACTACGGTATCTCATCTTGGGGTAACGCCTATCATATTCATCTCTGGCCTTTAATAAAACTGCAAAAGCAAGCCATGCGCATCATAACCAATACCCCTCGAATGTCACCCTCCCGCGTTTTGTTCATAGATTTAAACGTTCTACCTATCTCAGCCCTTTATTTTTACAACCTTGGTATCCTATTCTTTAAGATTCTTCATCATTATCTCCCGCTAAGCATATTTTCTCCCGGCACGATCATGAGCAACACCGTCACTCGTTTTGCGCTGCGTAATAACTTTTTACTACCTAAGGTCAGAACTAACTACGGGAAACAATGCCTTCATTTTTCATCCGTATCATTTTGGAATTCTTTGAACATAGACATCAAACAAACTAATACGCTTTCTTTATTCAAGATCAAACTAAAGCTTTTCCTTCTTAATTTGTGATTTTTTTGTTATGTTATTGATTCTATGTATCGCGGCATCTGTGAGTGTTTTATTTTACATTATCGTGCATTACATTGTTTGTATTTAAATATTTCAGTAACTAATATTACACTATGTGCCTATATTTATTCTGTTTCGTCGCTAATTATTGTGTTGTGTATTTTATATTATGTTGCTTATTGAAATTTATTTTCATGGGAGGTCCCGCCCGCGGTCTTGTACCATGGGACCTCTCGCTGTATAGAATTGTAAATTTTATTGTATTACTCAATAAACTTTCAACTTTCAACTTTCAACTTTCAACGCCGTTTTGATTTCTCAGTCGTGACAGCGACACAGGAACAATCTTTGTTACCGCCATCACAGCGTACGAAGCGAGATCGAGAAGTAGAATTTCAGATCTTCTTGAATAATGCATGGTCACAAGCATATGCTACCTCCTCAGCATATCGCGCACACCATCACACATCCGGTGGGCACTTTCTTTGCACACATTGGTCCAGTCCAGACTGGTTCGGCATGTCTGGCTTTTTGATTTTGTGTCTCTGAAATACGCTAGTTATGTGACAATACCCTAGTCAAAACGAAGTGAGAAGTAAGGACCTGTATTATAAGTTTAATTTTAGTCGCTTGTCCTGTGTCTTAATTTTAGAGTCACTGAAAACGCTGCAGTCTTTAAGAGTGGTCAGGTATTTTGCTCAAAAGCTTCGCTAATAGCATAGGTGTTCTTTTTATAAGTTACGCAATGTTATGCTAAATTCCCCATCGCCACGCTAGTACACGCAACCTTCCCCAACATCTCCCGACTTTATAGACGTTATAAGAAGCAGCAGTCGAGAGAACACTGTTAGCGATTATGGATTTTTCGAGCGCTTTGTCATGCACCAAGAAACAAACTTGCGTCCATTAGTGCTGCCCAAAACTGTTCTGAAATCAGGCGATAAACCTCATTTCTAGCCGTACCGTTGTTATTAAAAACCTCTGCGGCATTGGCCTCTGCACCATTACCACGGAGGACACCACTGACTCGGATCGTAGTTACTCTTCGGACGCGGGCGGCCAACATCGCGCGCCTCTGAAAACAGCAACCTATATCGTGCAAATTAAAAAAGTTAGATGGATAGCAGCATTCATATTGCCACGTATCATTGTACTGTTTGTTCGTTCACGCTCAAGCCTGCAGGAAAGGGTTGTTATCACTTTTGTTCGTGACGCGAGAAGCGACCAGGCTAATCTCGATTGATCGCAGCCATGAAAGGCTGCATCTAGGTTTTTCTAGATTACTGTAGATGATCTTGTCCTGTTATCTGGAAGTTTCCTTGCCGCCTTTAAATTGAACGATGCCGCGAGCGGCGGACATTCGTAGTTCGACGACCGACGAGCACGTTTGTTGCTTACGCCGCCGCCGAGTGATTCAGTTATTTTGCGGGCGCAAGTCAGCCCAAATAAAGAGCTTCGTTTCCAAGTCTTTCTGGTGTCTTCCTGACCGCTGGACTGCCGTCACTACAACGTGACATCTGGTGGAGGTGCTGGGTAGCCTTTCATGTTCCGGACACCCCCTACAAGCCGTGACGCCAGCCCTCTGAGTCATCAACCGCAGGACCTGAGTCCAGTCCACCGCGCTAGCCGACGCCTGCAAGGGGACGCACCAGAGTTCGGGAATCTGCCGGACCCTACCCGGAAGCGGAAGCCAGCAGCAACGTCCACCATGAGCTTGCCCCAGACGACGACTCCAATCATTCTGCAGCAGCCCCGGGTGCCACCAACCTTCGACGCTTCGCCTGGCGCCGACCCCGAAGAATGGCTGGAGCAGTTCGACCGAGTGGCTGTCTTTAACAACTGGGACGATGCCATGAAATTTAGGTACGTCTTCTTTGCCCTGGAGGGACCAGCAAGAGTCTGGTTTGAGAATGAGGAAGCCAGCCTCGCGAATTGGGCAACCTTCAAAGAGCAGCTTCTCAAGACTTTCACAAACGTCGTGAGAAAGGAGAGAGCCCAGCAGCTGCTACAGTCTCGCATACAACACCCAAACGAGACCGTTGCAGTGTACACTGAGGAGATGAAGCGTCTCTTCCGGCGTGCCGACTCGAACATGAAGGAAGAAGAAAAGGTCAAGCTGCTTATGCGAGGAGTTAAAGAACAACTCTTTGCCGGCCTCGTACGGAACCCACCGAAAACCGTGGCGGAATTCATAGAAGAGGCCTCCACGATGGAAAAAACACTTGACGCCCGAGCCCGCCAATATGAGCGCCAGCAGCGCGTTTTTTCAGCAAACTGCCTGGACGCCGCTAACAACGATAACCTGCGGGAGGTTATACGCCAAGTAGTACGAGAAGAGCTCCGACGATTGCTGCCAAATGGAACGCAGCCGCAGGTTTCACCACTTACTGACATAATCCGGGACGAAGTTCAACAGGCCTTGGGTGTGACGCCGACACCCACGCAGCCTCTGCAGCCCCCAGCCATGACTTACGCCGCAGCTGTGCGCCGTCCTGCACCTCGACGACGGGACCCAAGCCCCTATCGCCCACAGCCAGCTGCGTTGAACCGCCGCCCACTCGCCCCAACCCGCCCGTCCTACGAGCGACGCGCGCAACCGAGGAAATGCGACGAGTGGAGAACTCCCGACCAGCGCCGCCCACTATGCTTCCACTGTGGAGAAGCCGGTCACGTCCTCCGGCACTGCCCATACAGAAGACTGGGCATCCGAGGGTTCTCTTACGACGCTCCACGACCCCGACCCGGCCAGCGACCAGCCGAAATCGAGGAGTTTTTGCGTCGGGAAGAATACTCATCGCCGAGCCGCCTATCACGTTCCCCGTCGCCATCGTCCCCGCGCTTTGTATCTCCTAGCCGAGGCTACGCCGTGCGTGGACGCTCCCCCAGCCCCCGAAGGTTAAACTAAATAAAGCAGCCTCTGGAGGTGAGGTTGCTTCTAAGCGCAATGACAAAGATCCTCCATCGACGAGTACTCAAGACCATACCTCAACTACGACGACGACACCGACGACGACGACAGCGACGACGACGACGACGACGACGCGGCCAGACTTGAAGCTTTTACCGCTGCCCAGTGAAGTAACGTCGCAGTACGCCCACCGCAGCCTCACTACTCGACGAAGCCGAGATCGGACACCGAAGACAACGTACAATACGAGAACGCGAACAAGTGACCTTGAAGTTACGGTCGACGGTCACGCGGTTACTGCCTTGGTGGACACGGGAGCTGACTACTCTGTCATGAGTGGCCCACTCGCTGTCCGACTCAGGAAGGTAACAACAACCTGGGATGGCCCGCTGATCCGCACCGCAGGTGGCAACCTGATTACGCCGTCAGGACGCTGCACCGCGAGAGTTACTGTAAATGGGAGAACCTATGCGACAACCTTCCTGATCCTACAGCAATGCTCGAGAGACGTGATTTTGGGAATGGACTTCCTGAACGAACATCGGGTGATCATCGACCTTCGATCTAAGTCGATCAAGCTTTCCACGGAAAAAGCCATACCTGTTGCGACGAGCGCGACTCATCACGTTGCCTTAAACGTCCTCGATGAAGCATTGAGCGTGCCACCCCGATCAAGTGTTCTCGTCGGCATAGGTACTGGAGACATCGAAAATGCCGAAGGCGTTATCGAGGGGAACACCCAGTTACTCCTGGATCGAGGATTGGGCGTCGCGAGGGGAGTCGCCGAAATCCGAAATGGCCAAGCCCAGGTGTTACTAACCAACTTCACCGAAGAATACCGGCATCTAAACAAAGGTACGACGATCGCTTTCCTCGACGAGCTGGCAGACATCAGAGACGTATTTGCTCTACCCGACCAACCCGCAGAACTATCTGACCAAGGCCATCAACCCACGTTCGACATCAACCCGGCATTACCCCGGAGCAGACAAGACCAAATACGCAGTCTTCTTCAAAGGTACACCGATTGCTTCTCATCAGCATCGAATGTGCGACGAACCCGGCTTGCCAAGCACCGCATTGTCACAGACGAACACGCGCGACCACTGCGACAGAGCCCCTACCGCGTATCGCCGCTAGAACGCCAAGCTATCCGCAAGCAAGTTGAGGAAATGCTTCGTGACGACGTCATACAGCCATCGAGGAGCCCCTGGGCAGCACCGGTCGTCCTAGTGAAAAAGAAAGACGGCACCCTTCGCTTTTGCGTCGATTACCGCCGCCTGAACAACATTACGAAGAAGGATGTCTACCCCCTCCCCCGCATCGACGATACACTGGACCGGCTGTGCAACGCTAAGTACTTCTCATCGATGGACCTGAAGAGCGGCTACTGGCAAATTGAAGTCGACGAAAGAGATCGCGAGAAGACTGCGTTCATCACGCCAGACGGACTCTTCGAGTTCAAGGTGATGCCATTCGGCCTCTGCTCTGCCCCAGCGACGTTCCAGCGAGTAATGGATACGGTGCTCGCAGGCTTGAAGTGGCAGATTTGCCTAGTCTACTTAGATGACGTTGTTGTCTTCTCCTCAAGCTTTGAAGACCACCTCAGAAGGCTTCGGATAGTGCTGGAAACGATCAAGTCTTCAGGCCTGACACTGAAACCAGAGAAGTGCCACTTCGCCTACGAGGAGCTGCTGTTCCTTGGTCACGTCGTAAGCAAGGATGGAGTTCGCCCAGACCCCCAGAAGACGGCTGCGATCGCAGAGTTTCCACAGCCTAATGACAAGAAGGCTATACGCAGATTCCTTGGATTGTGCGCTTATTACCGACGATTCGTCAAGAACTTTTCGCGCATCGCTGAACCTTTGACTCAACTTACCAAGGCTGACGTGCCTTTTAAATGGGAAAGGCCACAAGAGGAAGCTTTCAACGAGCTGAAGCGCCGCTTACAGTCCCCTCCTGTGCTCGGGCACTTTGATGAAAACGCCGAAACCGAAGTTCATACCGATGCAAGCAGCGTGGGCTTAGGAGCGGTCCTCGTTCAGAAAAATGGCAGACAGGAGAAAGTTATCGCGTACGCTAGCCGTTCACTGTCGAGAGCCGAAGCCAACTATTCGACGACAGAGAAAGAATGCCTCGCCATTATTTGGGCCACGTCCAAATTTCGCCCCTACCTATACGGACGACCATTCAAGGTTGTGAGTGATCACCATGCTCTGTGCTGGCTGGCCAATTTGAAAGATCCCTCCGGCCGCCTTGCTCGTTGGAGCCTGCGTCTTCAAGAATTCGACATAACTGTAGTCTACAAATCTGGCCGCAAGCATTCCGATGCAGACTGCTTGTCACGAGCTCCTGTCGACGCAGCACCCGAAGAGGAAGACGACGACGCTTTCTTAGGACCGGTAAGCGCCAGCAGTTTCGCGCAGCAGCAGCACTCGGATCCTGATTTGCAAAGCCTAGTTGATTATCTGAAAGGCAAGACCGCATCGCCTCCCCGAGGGTTCAAGCGGCAACTGTCGTCCTTCGTCCTTCACAATAATGTCCTCCTGAAGAAGAACTTCGCGCCGAACAGGACAGTGCATCTTCTTGTCGTGCCCAAAAATCTCAGGCAAGAAATTATGCAGGCATGTCATGATGAGCCGACTGCAGGACATCTCGGGATTGCTCGCACGTTGCACCGCATCCAGGAGAAGTACTATTGGCCACGGCTAGCTACCGACGTTTCCCATTACGTGAAAACGTGCCGTGAGTGTCAGCGACGCAAAACGCCTCCGACTAGACCAGCCGGACTCCTGAACCCCATACCACCGCCAACTAAGCCCTTTCAGCAAATAGGGATGGACCTCCTCGGCCCCTTTCCGACCTCTTCATCAGGTAACAAGTGGATCATCGTGGCCACCGACTACATGACCCGCTACGCCGAAGCAAAAGCGTTGCCTAGTGGTACCGCAACAGAAGTCGCAAAATTTTTTGTCGAACAAATTCTCCTGCGACACGGCGCCCCGGAAGTGCTCATCACAGACAGAGGAACGGCGTTTACAGCGGAGCTCACGCAAGCCATTTTAAACTACAGCCAGACAAGCCATCGGAGGACCACTGCCTATCATCCACAAACCAACGGACTCACAGAGCGTCTGAACAAGACCATCGCAGACATGCTCTCCATGTACATCGACGCCGAACACAAGACGTGGGACTCCATTCTGCCCTACGTGATCTTCGCTTATAATACTGCCGTCCAGGAGACAACCAGGTTTACCCCATTCCAGCTGGTATACGGCAGGAAGCCCACGACAACACTCGACGCAATGCTCCCGCACGTTTCCGACGAAGACAATCTCGACGTCGCCGCCTACCTTCATCGCGCCGAGGAAGCCCGAAGACTTGCGCGGCTTCGCATTCAAGACCAGCAGCACACCGACGCCCGACGCTACAATCTGCGCCGACGAGACACGCATTACAAGCCAGGTGATCGGGTTTGGATATGGACGCCAGTTCGCCGCCGTGGATTGAGCGAAAAGTTGCTGCGACGCTACTTTGGCCCGTACAGGGTTCTCCGTCGGATCGGTGACCTCGACTATGAAGTCATCCCCGACGCCACGACAGCATCTCAGCGACGCCGCCCACGCCCGGAAGTCGTACATGTCGTACGCCTGAAGCCATATTATGAACGCTAAAGCACTCGAAGTTTCATTTTCCGTGTTTATTTTCATTTTAAAGCATCGAGACGATGCTTCTTTGGAAGGGGGGTAATGCCACGTATCATTGTACTGTTTGTTCGTTCACGCTCAAGCCTGCAGGAAAGGGTTGTTATCACTTTTGTTCGTGACGCGAGAAGCGACCAGGCTAATCTCGATTGATCGCAGCCATGAAAGGCTGCATCTAGGTTTTTCTAGATTACTGTAGATGATCTTGTCCTGTTATCTGGAAGTTTCCTTGCCGCCTTTAAATTGAACGATGCCGCGAGCGGCGGACATTCGTAGTTCGACGACCGACGAGCACGTTTGTTGCTTACGCCGCCGCCGAGTGATTCAGTTATTTTTGCGGGCGCAAGTCAGCCCAAATAAAGAGCTTCGTTTCCAAGTCTTTCTGGTGTCTTCCTGACCGCTGGACTGCCGTCACTACAACGTGACAATATTGCCACATACCAAGAGATACTGACTAGCCTTACGCAGGTGCCATGTCTCCCAAATGTTTAATATCCTTAGCATGTCATGGAAGGGCACGTGTTTCCATCATGGCACTTGCACTAACCAGCAAGCTCCGAAACCACGAACGTGGAGCAGAGCCTTCTTTGTCACCTCTGGGTATACATAGCTCTGGAGCTTGAGAGGCGCCGTAAGTGTCCTAGTTCGTGGCCAGACCACGAACCCTGCGTGCGGACCATAAATTTTACGAAGACTCTACATCCTACATAGGGTGCGACGCCATGAAGACCACCATGTATCTAACCACACTGGCGGGTCGGTGTGAAGCAATGGCAAGCATGTACAGGTTTTACATATGCGGATGTGATTACAGCAAACCAAGAAATCAAAAGTCCCGCGTGCCATTTGGCGGTTCCGCGTGACATATGTGTTCAACTTGATTGCTATATAAGCAAGGAAGGAAGCCTCGGTGTATACGTTCACAATAAATCGGAGCACTAAAGTCCCCATGGGTATCACGCTCTCAGAGTAATGTGCTTGACACAGGTGAGTTTCTTTGAGGTCGCAGAAAACCCTAAACAGGCGACATGTTTCATCGTAACCACTCTTTAGTTTTGGCCCAGTGCTGAAACTTGCGGACACAACTCCAGTTATACCAACGCGTGCAGCGTAGGGCTTCAAGCGACGCTCTTTCAGATTTCAACATTCGAGAAACACGGTTCACAACAAAAGCACCCCTTCGCTCGATCAACAGTCTTGACGGAGATGGCGCCGCTTTCCTCATCATGATCCATAGCTCCCGGGGGAGGCTCGCCGGTTCTACGCCAGCGTACAGCCAGCACCCGATATACATACCACTGGCCTGTTCCGCGACTGCCAAAAGCCATGTAACCGCGACAGCCTCCCGTGGCACTGTAGTCGCGACGTGTTTCGAACAAATGCCGCAAGTCATCGAGGTGAAAAATGTTCGTGCGCAAAACAAACAAAGAGAAAAGCATAAGGTCTTTTTTTTTCAGTTCATTTGCATTGTTCTTTGATAGCTTTGTGTTCCTGGCCTGGTAAAGGGGAAGAGGAAAGATAATGCAGGTGTTTTCTTGGCGCCATCATCCGTCTTCTTCTGTGAAGACGCTGCGGTGAAGTACGACCCGGTGTTTCGCGAACTAACGATCGTTCCTTGAAACATCTGTTCATTTTTTTAGACAGAGTTGTTGCATTCGTTTTTTTTTTATCGTGCGTGGCCAGGTGTATATTGAGCATGATTTATGCGATGTAAAGTTGTGATCTGCCTGTCAAAAACAATATCCTCTCCCTACCATCGCAACACGAACCGCAGGATTGTAAGCACAAACACTAGCGATAAGTTGGTGCACTTTCAAGAAAAGAATAAATTGTTTATCACAGTTAAATGTAATTTAGTCGTTCATTCTGCACGGAACAAATGAGACCTAGGGATCAAAAAAGTGCGCATATCGTTTACCGTACCGAACTCAAAAAGAGTTTGGTGCGCACCACCAGTCGATCATTGGTTGGTGCTGGGAATGTTGCCCCTCTGGCTGGAATACCGAAGACCAATCACGAACCTAGCATGCACATAAAGTGGGCAACGATTCTAGCTTCAGATAGTTAACTCAGGAATACTCATTAGTTTCCTTGTGGAGACCTTCAGCGGGGGGATTCCTTAGTCCAGCCGAAGTTGTTGGCATGCTAAGGGTTTTACATTTAACGCCATGCCACTGGTCACACATGCAAGCTTAGCCGAGGCTTACTAAGAATATGTGTTTCATAATTGAACTTTTTCGTGACAATCAGAAGGAGCAAAAAATAAATCATGCCGAGTGTATTTTAGAAGTTTCCTATGCTATCAGAACAAAACAGTGCAGCCAACGGATTTAAGTGAAACTTGGCGGATTTATACACGTTCAGCCGCCGCGGTAGCTCAGTGGTTATGGCGCTCGGCTGCTGACCCGAAAGACGCGGGTTCGATCCCGGCCGCGGCGGTCGAATTTCGATGGAGGCGAAAAGCTAGAGGCACGTGTGCTTGGCGGTGTCAGTGCGCGTTAATGAACCCAAGGTGGCCGAAATCATCCAGAGCCCTTCGCTACGGCGTCCCTCATAGCCTGAGTAGCTTTAGGACGCTAAACCCCATAAACTATACATGTTCAGTGGCAAGCTTTGTTATCTCCTTCGCGTGCTGCTATTGCGTGCGGCAACTCTCGTGGAAAGGACCCGCGCGAAGTCCACACAGACGTGCGACTTTCGTCGAAGCCAGCCTGACTGCCGCAGATATGCAAGACGAAGCAACACATGTTGCTGGGCTTGTCTGTTCGTCCTTAAAAAGGCAAAAGCTGTAGCTGTAAACCAAACACGAGGACGCAAAGAAGACAACAGGATTTGTCCTGCTATTTTCATCCTGCTTTACACTTAATTTTAGCTGCTACTTGATGTCGCCAAGCGCAATAACCTAACGCTGGTTTTTTCAGAATCAAGGTCATCATCATCATTCACCATTACTGGATGCCACCAGTGGCTCTTCAAAACCTTAATCACGCTGCATTGCGACTATGCCTCAAAGGAAAGAAAAGGAAAAAAAAAGCGAGCGAAGGTTCTCCGTCGTGCTCTTCCCCTTGTGTCGTACCACTTGACGCATCCCTAAAACAAAATTCAGCGGATGTATTGCGCACCCAGCCTCGTCGCAACGGGGGTAGTTGCAAAGGCTATTGGCGATTTTAACGAAGTACACGCGGCGACGCACTTGAGCCAAGATGACGACCATAAAGAGGGCTCCGTCTGTGATCAGCCTGGGCGCATTAGCAAGTTTCCGTGATTGCACGACTTAGTCACGATTTTTAATTGAAGTTGAGCGCCTAGTTTTAGCTAAGCACTTTGTTACTAGTCGGTATAGAACACAGCTCCGAAGACAAGTCGGAGATCGGCGACCCGTGTCTGCAAACGTCCGTCGTGCGAGCGGAACCGCACACGATCTTCGCCCCCCTCCAAGACGTTTCTTTACCAGCGCGAAATGTTCCTACACGCGGGAAAGTCAGAAAAATGCAAGCACGTCTCTGGTTTACTGATGCATTGTTAAGGTAAGCAGAGCTCTGCGTTGCAAAGCGCTGAGAGCTATAGAATGCTTCACGATGTTTTAGCTTTCGACCATCGCGTGCTGAGATTTCAATTCAGCAAGCTGAACTCCAGGATCATTTACGTGTGGCCATCACTTCAGTCGATCACGCAGCGTCCTTGTATATAAATTTTTTAGCAGACTTGTTCAGAACGCTGCAGCGGAACCAGTGATAGCGCGCAAGCAGTGTGTTTAGGGCAATGCTCTTGTTCCTTGCTTTTATTTCGTTGCAGCTTCGCTTCAAAACAAGCATTGGCCGTGAAGCACTGTACCTGCTGTAAAATTCCGCTGAGTTTGCTCTGCAGGGAACCGCTCGAGAACTCCGATACAAGCGTGCCCACATCTGTACATTGCGGCGTGAAATCTATACCAACGAGTCGAGGCGCATCGTCGGAGGCGCAACGGCAAGGGTAGCGCGGGTGCTTTCGCTCTGAGGGTTCAGTTTGTGTACAGTTAAACACGAATGTTTAGAATGTACAGGCACCAATATAAAAAAAATTGAGGGGGCACTTTGGCTCTCTAAAGTGCTTCAAGGTGAAAGCGTTTCCTGGCGCACTCTTTGTTTCTTTTATATTTTTAGTTCTCATATTTTATTTTTATTTTTGTTTCTTTTTCTATTTTTATTTTATATCTTTTATTCTATTTATGAAAACCATGCATTCACTAGATGAGCCTTTATTCTTGCTCAAACCCTGAGCCTACGTGGCGGAGTGGTGGCGTCTCCACTTCAAATGCCAAAGGAATTGTTTCGATTCCCAGCCTCGACGCAGTTATTTTTTTAAGTAGTCACGCCGAAACGCTGATACACTTGCCAACATTCCTTGGTCACGACAGTATGAGGCATTAAAGGCTTTCGCCTTAATATAAAATGCCGAGAGCAAAATTGTACCCAGTCGTAGTCCAATTGGTTACAACGACCAGCCACGATTATCATCTTAGTCGTTCAATTAAAACGAAAGAAAGCTATAATAGCCCCGAGTCCTAACCTGGAAGAAAGAAGTCGCCTCCCTGCAAATGCCGCGAACACATGGCCGTCGACGCTGTGCGGCTTGCCAGTCCGCAGTTTCTGCACCCAACGCTGCCTTTTCTTCGGACTGCTAGCAGCGGTTAAAAAATGAAATGATACCTCCCAGCTCTTCAATCTCGTTGACGTGCAAAAACGCGCAGCTGGGCTGGCGAGCTTTCTTTTCGCCACGACGTTCCAGGCACGACATTCGAAAGTGCTTGCTACGCAGCACCATCAGCACTCAGCGCGAATCTATGTGGCGAGTTCTCTGCAGAAAGGATCGCGGCGCGGCTGCAGTGTGTGGCGTCTCCGTCGTGAAAACCGCCAGTATATTAAGAAAAATATGACAACAACGTCTAAACGTACCGACGAAGCACTCGCAAGGAGCAAACAAATGCTTGCGCGTGCAGCCAATCCTTAGACTAGTTCGTGGCGCCGGCGCAGCGTGGCCTCGATTTCGTGCAAATCGCCAATAGGTAGGGCTGACGGATGAGATTCCTTGTAAGACGGTCCCAGTTAACGGGAGCCAGGGATTTTAAAAAAAGCACGTGTACAGGTTTACCTGTCGCATAGAATCAGCACGACCATTTAAATCCGCGCTAATTCAAATAATCACTTGCAGACGTTTATTCTATGGTAAATTTATTAAGCTTCGCGAACATTTTCAGTCTTATTAAAGTCCTAAGGCGTCATAATAAACCACTGATGACGCAGTTAGCTTTAGCTTTACTCGAAAAACGCGTTTCGCATTACGAAAATGGATGGAGTGGGGAATTATAGGCAGGGAAGTTAGCCAATAGAATATTCTGGCTTGCGACACTGCACTAGGGAAAGATAGAGAGGAAGTGTGAATGTTGAAGAGGGAAGAGAAGAATCAAGTGCATAGAGACGGGCACGGTGCCCACAGAAAGTGGAGCAGTGTTTGAAAAGCCTTCAGGGCTGACCATCGCTGGGACCGTTGCACGAGAACTGTTATCTCCGTGAGCCGGCGGGTATTAAGACACCTTAGAGCACCGCACAGCGCTATCAATGGCTGTCTCGCGCACTTTCCTTCGGTGATAATTCCATAACGCTGCCATGCTGCCACGCATGGCATCACAGCAAGAATTGTGACATCTCATAGATATTTGCTAAGCTTATCAAACCACCCACCGCAAAAGTACAAAAAGAAAATTGGCGGGGACTTAGCTTTGGTTAAGCCTGGTAGGTTGCGAAAGCAGGTGTTTTATACTGCATATGCAGCGCCTCTAGTGGGCCGCAGCTACCCGACAGCCGCCGTTACCCGACGAGCCGAGTTGGTAGCCCGTCTCTCGCTCCTGGTATGACGTCATGCAATAACGTCACTAGCGCCTCTAGCGGGTGGAGCGCGGCGCGCCGTGCCAAGCGGCCGCCGTTACCCGACGAGCCGAGTTGGTAGCCCGTCTCTCGCTCCCGGTATGACGTCACTCTGTGACGTCACTAGGCATGGTATGACGTCAGGGGTCATTCTAAAGGTCAAACGTGCCAAGTGGCCGCCGCTACGCTAAAGGCCGTTCTTGGGAGTAGTATTGCTTTCGCAATAAAACAGTACAGCCACAGTTCTCACATCCCCCAATCTTAGCTTAGGTGCGAACGCTTTAATGAAGAAGAAAACACAAATATGATACGCACATGTCGTCAGAACCTGGGAATACAGTACTCCCATGTGCAAAGACTGCTGCACGTAGCTACAATTTCTTCCTGGTCAAATACCCAAAAGCACAGCTTAATTATAGAGCAGATCGTAGGGGACCTGCTCTGAAAAAAAGAACTCAGCGATTCGGAACTTCTTGAATCCTTTGAGGCCTATATCTGATTTAGTGCGATCGTGAGGCAGGATCTGCACACGAGACTAACAATTTGCTTCAACGAGAATCTTTGCGACAATCCAGCAGCATGTGATTGTGGCTCGTCTTTTTTCGTAGCTCAAAGAAATCAAATCTGTCAGCCTAATCACCGCTTAAAGTCGCGATGAGTTTATTTTAGAAGCGGCGCAGTTCGGTAAGCCGACAACAGTTTTTTTTTTTTTTTACCTCTAGAGATGAGCATGTCCCTGCCCTTTTTGCACGAAAGTGCAGCTAGACTTTAATACTCCATTTCATTTGGGTGCCTCTGGTCTCGCCAATAGTGCTCAGTTTGACTTCAGTTTCTAACCTTAGCATCTGAACGGAGGTTATAAGCTCTCCTCATGTTATATCGACATAAAAAGCAAGGAATGTTGTTAACCAAAGTTGTAACGAAGTTCCTGCCACACACACACAAAAAAAGAAAAGAGACAGACGTATGTCCTGCCCTAAGAATACATAATACGCACAACCACCTGGGACCCAGCTTGAGGCCGAGAAACCCTACGGCTGGGTAAATCCTCACGGCAACCGCAGTTATCCAGTCTTTATGGCCCCAAGTGGCTCGTCAAGAAGCAGCTGCAGGAAGGGAAGCACTGGGCTCCGTAAACATTCGTAGCGAACATGAGGCTTTAGAAGCGAAACTACCAGTGTATGGGCAGCGTGATGAAACGCAGTCATGGCACGGGTCTGGGAACATGCAAGAGGAGTTATCATTAGTTAGTTAGGCAGCGCCCAGGAACACAGCTATAAAACCGGAAAACTCCGTGTACACGGCAATATGCCCCTATCCAGCTCAACCCCTTACCTCTTAGCTGGTGCCTCATTAATGGCATCCTTCACTGACTTCCCTGCGACACTGAGAAAGTTTTAATGTGGTTACCAGGCCTCAGTGTCTCCTGTGTAAAGTGACCGATGGTAATGCCAGAACATTAGAGAATGCCGGCCAATGGCGTTTCTGGTCTCTTTACATAATGTCTTCTCCTTTCCTCTTCTAGTCCCGAAAATCACGGTCCCTATTGAAAAACAAAAGTGGCTGCAGCACTCTGCGTGCCGAAGCGCATATTCATGGTCGACGACAACTCGCCGCCACATAGAAAATAATCTTTTTACTTGCGCTATGTGTTCTGCCTTCTTGAGTGGCTGGCTGTTCTAGGCAGCCTTGAAACACTATCTCTGCTTATTTATGTGCTTTGTTGAACAGCCTACCGGGCCTTGAGGATTATCTTTATTCTGGTTAGGTTATGCTGCATCACCTCAAATAAAAACGCCTTCATGACAAAAGAAGAGAAGGTTCACCTGCACACCATAAAAAAAAAGGAATGACGACTCTTGGAGCCCACTGGAGCTTGATTGGCTGATGATTGCGTCCGTTACCCGGGCTACGCCGAGACTGCCGCTGCAGCAATCAGAAGGGAAAGCTGGGGAAAAAAGTCTACGCCGTCATCGAAGGGTGTTTGTGGACTCCCATAGGTCACGAAACGCTTGGAGGCGGCGTCAAGAAGGTTTTACCGAGCTCTCGCACTGCTTAGCCAGAAAGTGCTTCGTCATCGTCATCCAAAAGGGCAGTGCACCACACGTCCAGGTTATCAAGATGATGCAACAAACTTTCTAGCGCTTCGGTCTAAACCAGATTTCGCCACAAGCTTCTGTTAACGTTGTTGGGACAGTTAATGCCTCGGTGCAGAACGCGTGTTGCATTTTGAAATGAACAATGGTCTGAGTGCGCTGTCACAAAGACACCGATGATGGCGATGAGTGCATGGTGGATGAACACCGTGAAGGAAGCAAGCAATGGATGCATTGCGCATTCTTTGCTTCCTGTGATTTTGTTATCTATTCTACTGGCGGCGATTGGATAGCTTTCCCCTTTTCTACCCGTTTTGTCTTTACTTTTGGCGAAGTTCAAACATCCGCCTGATGTCCAGTCGAAATAGATGACAAGCGACGGCTTTCGTGCGAGTATGTACGAGAAAGGCTTCTAAACCGTAGCTGATACATCCCACTTTCTCATCCACAAGGAACATCTGGACATCTGGAAAAGCGGCGTTTTTGAATGGGCAGTCCCCGTTGCAGTATGACAAAGAAATAATCGCGTTCACGTCAACGTGAAGAAATATAAAACCCTGCTACCATGCCAGCATGACACGATGGCTCTGAAGAACGGAAATCCGGTTTTGACTAGATGAACAACAGACACAAGTTTTCTCTTTTTGTTTCTCTCTCTCTCTTTGTAGAACTGTAGCAAAATGTCACACTGTTTTATTCTTCATAAGCAAGCCAATCAAAAGCGCAACTCTTCGAGAAGACAGCGCGGGCGCTTGTCAAATTCGTTTCTGCAGCGAGGCAACTGAAACAAATAAAGGGCGGCAAACAAGGAGTGGTGACGCTCGACTTGAGGCTCATTGAAAACGACGACTCGCTTTTGTTACAACAAGGAAACTGTCTTGAACCGTGCACTGATCGGCAGGAAGTTTATTGGATGACACGGAGAAAACAAGCTACACGGGGAAGCAGAAAAAGAGATTACTTTTTGTTGCGCTGAGAAGACAGTGGCAACAGCGTCAACAAAGCCGTTCGACGGGGCACAATATTTGTTGTAGAAATAGTGGGCTGTCATGCAAGTGCAGCCTACTTTACAGCCTAGGCACAGACGGCATGGCTGGTGGTTATGCTTTTCGTTTTATTTTGAGGCAGAGGAAGACACGTTATTTTTTTCTGTTTTCTTATTTCCTTGGCAACAAAGACTCGCGTTCCACCAGAGTGACGAAAGCGATGAAAAAAATTTTCTACGCGAGCTTAATCTGTCGTGACGATGGGAAATCTCGCGAAACGACGGCTGACTTGATGACATCGATGCTTCGAGTAGTTAAAGGCCGCAGTGGCCCCGTCTCAAAGCAGAGGTGTCCTCTATTTAAAAACAAAAAAAAATGCTGCTCTTGACTTTATAGTTTTGAACATGAAGAGAAGTAAACTCCAAGCTGTCGACTTCATAACGCCAAACTACATGCCTGTTTAAATTACATTAGCTGAATTTGCGGTCATGAACTCTTTGTTAAAGACTTGGCAAGCTGCTCCTAAAGACGGTGACAAGGAAGACAACTGTCATGAAGGCCGTAGATCGGCCGTAGTGAAACGTGGTGGAGGGAATGAGGCATCACTTTGCAGCTGTGGCCGCTTAGGACCGAGACTATCGCTGTCAGCATCGGCAGCAGCACTTTCAAGATCAGTGCAAGTCGCCAGTTTTGAGAATGCTATTCGTACCGGCAAGTATTCGCCCTTCGATTCATTTGTTTCGGCTACCCGCTACCCTGAGTCGTCTATGGGGTTGCAACAATACATAATAATAAGCAGCACCCATGAAAATGCTCCGGATCAGGAGAAAGAAAAAAGGTTGTGCTCACGGCTTGCTTCGTTTTCAATTTTGGTAGTATATTTCTGAAAAATATTGTTGAAAGCTAGTGCACGTATTTAAGCTGCTAATGTACTTTAAGCACACGTACAGCCAGTAACCGCATTTATATGAAGAGAACACTCCAAAAATGTTCACTTCGTCTTGCCTTATGGCAGTATTGAATGAAAGGTGCGATTCCAGTCTGCGACACCTTTTTTTACCCAAAGCTTTTTTGTGTCGTATTAAAAAAACTCTTTGCAGAGCATTGAACGTTACTCGAAGCCTTGCAAATTCTCTTCGCACTCAGGGAGACCTGACGCTATATTCAGCTCCTCTTAACACAGCCTTGAGCCAGGACAATGCTTGCGCAAGTTCAGAAGTCTCAGCTGTGGGTAGCAGGAGTTGTCTTCAAAAGATTTTTCATCTTTATTCATGCATTCCTAGAATGCGTGCAGGCATTCAAGTTTGCTCACGACTTGTTCCAGTCGTTTTTTGGTGGCAGTTGAGGTTCGCAACTGAATGACCCTAAGTCCCGAGGCCATTTTTCGGCCAGAGCAAAAAATGAAAACTTTTTCTCGAAGTAGCCGTTGCGAACAAAGAGGCACTTCTATTGAAATATTCTTAAAAGCGCCTCTTCCCTGCTTGTGCCGAAGCGCTTAAGGGACTCGTCAGAAACGAACAGCCGCTTTCTGGGGAAAGGAGAACGAAATGTAGTTCTCAGTTCTCTTTCGAAATGTTTGCGACAGAGGGCCCTTGACTTAGTTTTTTTTTCTTTGCTGCGCATTCTCAATAACGATCAATGAAGCAGTGTTGGCTCTCTCAGTCCTGAGGGAGCACTGAGTACTGCTTAAAGGTAGTAACGTTTATTTGTATACAGTGGCACTGCAATACGAACGGGATAACATTGTGCCGCAAAAAGCAACTACACTTTTGAACCGATGTGAAAGTCGCCGATCCTTATTTGCTACTCAGAATAAACGACGGAAGTGCTCGTCTTTGCTTACAAGATGTAACAACGCTTTTCTCTACGCCACTTTTTACTATAAATGAAAATTACCACCCACGGACTTCTTTTCCTGGTGTAATAGTCACAACCAGCTATTTCAGAGATTCACAAGTGTCACGACACACTTAATTACAAAACGTACGTCGCGAGTTTAGCAGGGGCAACACAATTTTGCAGGAACTTATTGTTACAGACATTCCGGAATCTCGGGTTGGAATGGTATGCTCGGGGCTGGTTTTCTACGTCTCGTCAGTGAAATGTCTTTAGGGGCGCAGCGAGAGGCACCTGCGCAATGTTTGACATTCAGCTGGGCGGCTTAGAAAGAAGGGCGCTATGGGTAACAGTTGAATCAATCGCATGCGTTTCGCGCTCTAGCGAACTCTTTGCTGCATCAGCAGTGAACAATATAGAAAGGTACGAGCCTAAGCTGTTCTCAACTTTTCGTCGAAGTAGCCCGGCCGAATCTTTTTTTTTCTTTTTATCCTACGATATATATCTACATAGAAAAACCACAGTAAAGTGGATGCGAAGCGCCGTGGCCTTCGCATTCGATTTGACGTCACACGGACCAGATGCTCGCACCAAGGCTCAAGCCCCTAGCTATAGCGCTCTCTCTGCTTGAGCTGACTTCCAAAAATGCCGCTCGGAGGCGCCTTCAAAGGCATCGCAATGGTTTGCATTTCGATGTTTCTCGGCATACAACTCCGTCTCTTTATGCGAACACATATATGGAAGCCGGTGGCGCGTTCCGCTTTAAAAAGGAGCCCACTCGAATCAAAAGGGCAGACAACAGATGAACTACAATACACGGGTCTTCCAAGTGATGTTCAACAGTTTTGTTTGCTGGTTTGTTTTCAGAAAAAAGGTATCGCTGTAAATTACCATTGAGGCTCTCTTCTTTGGCAAGCTAATAGATCTTCCTATAGCACTCGACCCAGAATACGGCCTCATATACATTTATATCGCTTCATCCTCGAGAGGAAATGCATTTTGATAAGTGTTCAGTCGGTTAAGGTGCCTTCTACTTTCAAGTATGAAGATTGCACCGGCATGTGAAGGAATGTTTTTTTTTTTTTTTTTATGGCTGGGAGCTTGGAAACCGCATTAACATGTCTGAAGCGAAGAAATAGAGCGAATATCACCCAAAAAAATGCTCTTTTCTAACAGATCGAAACTTCGTGCTCATGTGTGTGGATGCGTCAAGCAAAGAAACTGCAGTAGACTTTCATTTTAATGTTGTGTCCAAAATCACTGGTGCGAATCCACTCTATCGCGCCTCCTAAGTTCCGGTGACAATCGACAAGTCCGACGAAATCGCGACCTCACCGGCTGACTGTCACGCGGCCGAGTGCGCCGAAGCCCGAAGGAAAAAAAAAGAATGAAAACGTTTGCGTGGCTAGAGATTTTCAATAATTTTCCTCACCTAATGGGATGCTCAGTCAGTGTGCACATTCCTTAATGAGTCAATGCTGATATGTTTCGCGTAAGCGTTTTTTTTTCTATCGCTACGTGAATAACAGCGTGAGCAATGGGAGCGCAGCTAGCTGCAGCGTCACATATTTATGAGTCGCAGTAAATTTTCTGACTAAATGCGAAGGGAAATATTTTCGCGATTTTGTTTTAACCAAGACGCAAGTGCTTGACTGTTCGGATGATTGCTTAGGCTTGCGCCAGAATGAGCCCGTCACAAAATTCGCCGCCTATCAAAGTTTTATGAAGAGTCTTTCAGGGCCTCTGCGGGACTCAATCTGTCACTTGTCCCTTCCCGTGACACGTGTCATACAACAGCTCTGCAGCGTAGGAAGATTCTAGTAGCAGCAAGTTTTTCAAAGCAAAAAACGTAGCAGTTGACCATGTAATTTCTTCGCACGCACGCACGCACGCACGCACGCACGCACGCACATACGCACACACACGCGCACGCACACACACACAGAAAATAATCTAAGAGTGTGAGATCTGCCCTTGGAATCTCCTTTGAAGCTCCTTTGAAGTCTCTTGAACTAAGCCACCTCCAAGTCTAGAGAAGAAAATTCAAGGCCACGGGCGGCGGCGAGACAGATTGGGAAAACATAAAACCTTTCTTCTAAGCAACAATGGATTTTCTGTTGAATTTAAAAGTTAGCTTGAGGAGAAACGTCTTTCGTCAAGTTGACAATTAACACAGCCTAACATGCACTATGCACGCGAAAGCGATGTTTACTCGAGGAGCGAGCTTTCTAGCAGTAGCGTCGTACAGCCATGGTGACCGAAAAGTTGTGGGCCATCGTATACACCCGGCAAAAACTGAAAGTCGGCGAACTAACGCCACGCTACGGCGCCGCATAAAGTGGCGGTCCCTGCGTAACTCATTGGCTGCGGGACATTTGAATTCTCAGAGTAATTCGGCCGTTTGTGTAAAAATCATTGGTTGATGGTTTTTTTATGAATCGCTACTTATGGAGCGAACACCCGGACATCCGAACATCTGAGTGATGTGTTCCGTACAGCACTTAGTGCACCACAAACACTACTTAAGTACGTAACTAGATAACTATTTTCGGTTCATATTTTTTTTTACTTCCGTACAGCACTTAGTGCACCACAAACACTACTTAAGTACGTAACTAGATAACTATTTTCGGTTCATATTTTTTTGCGACTATATAGTGTATGTTTGTATACAAACGTTGGTAGGACGGTTAGCACTAGCGAACGCGAGATTGAGCGACAGCTGCTAAGGTATTATACTTTACAAGATGTTGTGGTAGAGAATGTTCCAGTGACCCGACATATGTACAGATCTAGGGCGCGCTCTTTTCAGTTTTCCTCATATTGTCTTTTTTCCTCTAGGTCTCCTCTCCAGTCCGCCGCTTTAGAAGGGCAGCGCCGCTGATGATCCGCTCTTCGGGCGGACCATGCGACATTCCTCCTCTCTCACAATAATTACCCTCCTCCTTTCACAGTAACCTTCTTCCTCCTTCTCGGGTAACTACCCTCCGTTTGGTTCCCATGACAGCTACGTACCGGTTGCTCTTTCTTACGCTCTCGCCATACCCTCGTCCTTCTAACAGCGGCAGCGTTTGGGTCAGTTGGTTACCCATGTTTAGATCGTGTAAGCGCTCAAAAAGACAAGGACGTAGAAAAATATGGACACACATTCCACGGTAATCATCCCCTGGTTGGGGATTCCTCCGCTTTCTCCACACCCTCCTCCTTCCACGTTAACCACCTTCCTGGCGGTTATCGTTGTGTCGTTGTAACTACTACTACTACTACTACTACTACTACTACTACTACTACTACTACTACTACTACTACTACTAATACTACTACTACTACTACTACTACTACTACTACTACTACTACTACTGCTACTACTACTACTACTACTACTACTACTACTACTACTACTACTACTACTACTACTACTACTACTACTACTACTACTACTACTACTACGAGTACTACTACGAGTACTACTACTACTACGAAGCGAACCCCATGTACGGCTGCTTGATAGCTATCACTGCAAAAGAAAACTCCTTCACACTATAAAGCATCGCTCTTTCATCTTTAGTAAAATGAAATTGTTAACATTCTTTGAAAACGCTATTTTTGTACATGAAGGAGTGATTGACAGCCATCATTATGTTTTCAGGCAAAGGGGCTTCTATGATATTAATAATTTTCATTCTTTCTGGTATATACAAGGTCTGTTCTGAAAGAAGTAGGACTGGTTTTTTCCTGGGTGAACGGGCGGACGAGAGGTTGTCTGCGCGTGCGGGATCGTTGAAGGGGGATATTGGGAATGCTGGGGAAAATCGGCAGTCGGCTCTTGGCCGTTGAAGAGAGGAGGTCGCTTGTACTGTGAACCCCTGTCTAAACGTCTCGTCACGCAGAATCATCGAGCGTTTACTGGATCAGCGATACGCGATCAAATTTTGAGAAAATCTTAGTAAAACGGGCAAAGAGACTCACAGCATGATTAAGGAAGCCTACGGCGAGGCTTCCATGGGTAGATCAGGTGTTTTTTGGTTTGGTTTATTGGGGTTTAACGTCCCAAAGCGACTAAGGCTATGAGAGACGCCGTAGTGGAGGGCTCCGGAAATTTAGACCACCTGGGGTTCTTTAACGTGCACTGACATCGCACAGTACACGGGCCTCGAATTTCTCCTCCAAAGAAATTCAGCCGCCGCGGCCGGGATCGAACCCGCGTCTTTCGGGACAGCAGCCGAGCACCATAGCCGCTGAGCCACCGCGCCGGCAGGTGTTTTTTGAGTGGCACAAGCTGTTCTGAGAAGGTAAGGAAAGAGTGGAGGAAGACGACCGCTCCAGACGCCCTTCGACCAGCAAGACCAGCGAAAATGTGCAGCGAGTGAAACGTTTACTTAACAGTGATCGTAGAATGAGTATCAGAACGATTGCTGATGACTTGAGCATTCCTCAAACCCAAGTTTTTGAGATCGTGACAGAAAACTTATCCATGAGGAAAGCGCGCGGGAAGTTGGTGCCGGGAGTGTTGTCAGAGGAGGAAAAGGCCAACCGGTAGGACCATCTTCATGATGTGAATGAGGACCCCGATTTTTTGCCCAGCACAAGGCGGCAACGCTGCCTCAGCCCCCCTACAGCCTCGACTTCGCCCTGCCAGACTTTTTTCTATTCCCGAGAATAAAATCGACGTTCGAGGGGAAACATCACGGATCGGTAGAGGCGGTCCAACAGGCCGTGACGAGGGAGCTCAACAGCACTCCGGTCCAGGCGTTCCTGGAGGCGTACGAAAACTGTAAAACTCATTGGCAGCAGCGTTTAGGTGCGGAAAAATTGTAATCGTTTGTACTATTCTCTTGAATATATTTTGTTTAAAAAAATGAGTCCTACTACTTTCAGAACAGACCATGTATGTTTATGGAGCGGCTGAAAACTGCGACTCTGTAATAGACAAAAAGGTTCGATGTTTTCTGCGTACTCCAGCAGCTCGTTAGTGGTTCCATGCAGTTTTGGTTTGTAACAATGTTTAAAGCCTATTGTAGGCGACGTGTAAGAGCCTTTCTTTCATCCGCAAATTAAAGATTTTGGTTCCGCTGTTTTTTACTTGTTTTTTTCTGTTACCAAATGCGTTGTATATGTCGCCATTGCTGATTTGAGCGCTCGTCAAGCTACTGAAGGTTAAGGGCGTCGAGGAGGGTGGTGTTACGCTATAATAGCAAAGCGGGAGAAGCCTCCAATTAAACGCGACAGATTGTTCGCTTCCAGTTTCTTTCAATATTTTTCGTTTGGCTGCTGAGTCAAATTGTTGCGAGAGATCCTGAGCGTAGAACGCTTCAAAGATCCTCCTAAAGTTCTTGTTCGCTTAGCCACCTATGGCTTTGTTCGCCAATCGCTCTTCCATGTAAATGGGGAAGATGCGACAGCTGGGACACGGGTTCCCCGCGCTCATGGAAGACAAAAGATTTCCCGCGACGTCAGCGGACGAACTTGGGCAGGCCCTGTGTGCTGTAAGGTGAATGTCACTGCAGCCGCACTGCACGCACGCGCTCGGCGATTTTTCCAAGTTTTAGACTTTTCTATCACATCATCTACAACTTTCAGCAGTAAGGCAATCGCGTAGTGTCTTCCTATGGGCTGAAAAGTGAATACTGCGAGCGACTGGCGTCTCGAACTTTAAATTACGCGGATGCCTCGCCGAATAACTCGTAAAATTTCAGTCCACAGCGGGTGCCATGCAACTGCATCTTTGTCGATAAGCCGACGTTGAGAACGTTCCGTTAGTGAAACAGGCTGGTGTGTGCGGATCCAGCTGTGCGGGAAGGTTGCTGGGAGAAAAGTTTTCACGTTGGCAAACGACCTCGTACCACTCTGGTGGAACAGGCGGAAGTTCAAACGAAGATGGCTTTACCTCAATGGACCGTTTTTTTGCGGTATCAGAATATCCTCTCCTAGATATGTATATGACGGCCTAGCTTTCCTGTTTATGTCTGTGCCCTCGGCGGCTGTTTACCAAAGCTCGTACCTGCCTCCCCGGAATGCCCGACATCGCTGCCTATGACGTCAGCGGACGCCAGAAGAGCATCGTCCATCTTCCTTCCCGCTGTCCTCCCCTATAGGTATAGAGAAACGAGCGCACCCTAGCGGAGACGGTCAGAAGTACTGATAGTGGGACAATAGCCTCGCCATTAATTGGAGCGTCACGAGGCTGAAAAGGCTCCGCTCTGAGTCGTCAGATCCGGGCGCGGTTACTTGCCCACGTGCGTGCCCACCATGTCTTTCCTTTCTTTCACTGCTATTTATATCTCTCAGCTCTCATGCCTCAGGCCCTGCATGTCGGTAGTACGTGGAAAAGAAACGTTCTTATGACACTGAACAAAATTTTCTTTTTGTCTGCTCGACATCTGACCACGAGCCGTGCGAGTGTGCCTTGCATCGCACTGCAACACAGCCAACAGCCATAGAAACCAAAGGGCATAGTGATTTTTTTTTTTTGGCAGAGTACCCTACATGTGATTCGGAGGTCATGGGTTCCGTCTCCATCGGCGGCAAGCGTTTGTTTTTCTTCTGCTTTTCTAATCAATCATATTTAAGCGATAACATGTTTACTAATAATCTTCATTGGCCAACACCACAAATTAAAAAAAAATCCCCTAGATCTATTTTACAATCCGCGACATCTATTTCCCTCGACGCTTCGATCGGAACACCGATCTTTTTCAAGAGTGATTTTTCTTCGCTGGTGTTTCCCCTTTTATCGGGGCTGGACACAGAACAGGTGTGCGAGAGACGAATAGAGAGTGCAGAAATAAGCAGAAGTAAAAGAAAATATGCAAGTAAAGCATGGATAGGAAAAAGGAGAGTGGGACCCGCACGAAAAAGTGGGGAGGGCGCAGAATATGTAAGGACTAGGAAAATAGAGTATGCGGGTGCGGCCACCGCATGCTTGCTCATTGACAGGCGTGCCGAACTGAGCTCAGATGGTCGACAGCGTTCGTTGCTGTGCAGCTACCGTCGTGGAAGAATGCGCGAACTTGTCGCTCCTCCTGGCCGCGAAGGCAGGGGAGAAAAGAATCTTGACAAAGAAATATATATATATATATATATATATATATATATATATATATATATATATATATATATAGGCAGGCAAAGCAACTCCTCGACAGGATTAGTTGCCCGCAGGCTTCTCGAAAGCGCGTTATTTTGGCGCGATGTAGCCAAAATTTAATGGGCAACAGCGCCGAGGGTAACAGCCTTTTCTCAATTCTAAAAACTGATATGGATATTACTTACGGTGGGCTACACGCCTCTCGATAATTAAGGATCCCAACAGTAATAGATCAAAATTAACTATTCGATACTAACTCAAAAAGCCTATTTTTAAAAATTATGTACAATCTTTAGTGAAACACCCCGTATATATATGAAGTAGCAGTGTCTTGTGAGCATTTCATGCAGTTGACAATTTCGCTCCTCATAGCCTCAATCGCTTTGGGACGTTAAACCCCAAAAAACAAACAAACAAACAATTTCGCTCCTCCTCGATGGTTGAGGACAAATTTCCCCAACGCATAAAAAGCATTACATCATGAGCATCAAGGCTCTGAGCAGTATACCTTTAAATTACAACGCCTGTCCATCAGTATGCCAGTCGACTGGCCAAGCATTCCCCTCCAAGTTGCGCAGGCAAGGACGACAAGAAATTTACCGCGAGTTACTTGTCGACCTCATATATGGACCTATTTACGCCTTTGCGCAAGTTGCGCTTGAATGCTCATTTTCTCTGGTTATGGCAGATGAACAGCTAAATGAAATAAGAATCACACTCCAAATTTTACCCTAAAGAGCAGAAGGAAGAAAGAACTGAAAACAGTTTGTCTTCTTAAAACAGAGGTGCGTGCGTCGACCGCGCAGTCATTTCTTGCACCTGGGTCCAAATAGCGATAAGGGAGGCGTTTGGCTAAGAACACTTCCGCCGAGCCGACGTGGCCTTTTGCGCGTCCAGAGCAATTCGTCGCCGTCTCAGCGGAAGGTAAATAGGTGGCAAGCCACCCAAAGACTGTCGCTTCGTACTACGTCACGACTGTCGAAGGAACGCGGCGGCCAGCGCGGAGATAAACCAGCGCTCAGCGCCGGGACACCATCCGCCCGCACCGCCCCGGGGCCCGGGTATGGAGGAAGGCAGAGGGCGACAGAAAGACCCCTCCTGCAGAGACGCCTTGTGTGGACGCCATGCGTTGCACCGGTTACTTGCGTCATGCTACAGGGTGTCACCCGCAGGAGTGCGCTACGAGATGTTGTAAGTGCAGACGCCCAGACGGTTCGCGATCACAGTCCGAAAGGCTCCCATGCGTAAGTACTCGACGGCCGCCCGCTGCAGCTCCAGGAAAACTGCTCCGGGTATACCTATACAGTGCACAGTTCGACTCGATGTGTATACGGCTGAACTGTGCATAACTTTTGCATGACTGCGTGGTTAACCACGCTTGTGAGCAAAATAAGAGTCTCTAAAGAGAATATAAGGGAAGAGGTAGAACAACCGACATGCTTTTTTGGTTTTGTTTTGTTTTTTTAATTGTGACCCGTTTCTTCTCCTCTACGCGCCGCGATGCTACCTCTCATCTATAATACACCAGCAGAGATATGCGGCTTACTCCACGCTGGCAAGCCATGTTCTGGGTAATAGCGACTGAGTTCGCGCTACCACAGCGACATTTCACCGTTTTCGCCGCATCGAAAGCGCTTATAACACCGTTCCCCGTGTACACACGGGTGGCGAACTTGGACTCGGAAGAGCCCCTAGTTGTCGGACGCGCTCCGGTGACGCGCGCTCTGAGCGACATTGATCGATCGGAGGAGGACCCCTGCTAATAAAGCAGGCCGGAGTTCCGATACGGCCGGCACTTCCACAATCCCATTCTCCCGTCCCCCCTGCCACATGCTAGCCAGCCCACGATAGCGACGCCGCTCTGAGGCGCTGAAGGAGCCATCGCGGTCACTCGCGCTCCGTCTTAAAGGACTGTTCGGAGGCAGCTCGCGCGCTCGGGTAAACAGCGCGCCGGCCAGGCGTGTTGTGCTCTCAACCGCCTATACTTCGCTCCGATTCTCACACCGAGTATGCGGAGGTGCGGCTGCCAGTGACCGGGTTTCACGGAGTTGGAGAGAAACTCATTTAGGAAAGGTTTTTGAAAACACGACAACGAACGCAAAGGCTGGCGTCGGACGGCAGTGATACACATTTAATCTCGAGACTTAAAGCAGCCAAATGATTTGGATGCCTCCTGGTCGTAGTCGACCACACTTTGCGCGTTCTTAACATTGCCGTCAGCTTTACTTTGCATACGGAGTGGAAGTGTTGCACGAATGCTCTGTCGCATTTGTCGCGAGCCGAAATACTCCCCCACGGGGCGTCTAAGGCGCTGCGAAACCTTTCCGTTATCAGCTTATTTATCAATAAAGGCGGATTTAGGGCTGCTTTCAAATAGAATGATAGTACTTTTAATTTATGAAAATTTTAATGAAGAATTTCGCAGTTAATGGTCGGTGCTGTTGGGTAATTTGGTGACCAGTATGAATGCGCAACAAATTCAGAAAGACGTTCAGAGCGCGCTACTGAGGAGACAAATAATGACGTTCACGTGCAACAATTAAGTGCCTAAACGGTAGGAGGTGCGTTTAAAAACGTGTAAGGGATGAGCAGCCAGTACGTGCGCCTTAGTCGAAGTGGCTAGAGCAATAAGCGGATGGCACAAAATAACGATGACAAGTTCCAGAGATCTAATAATACCAGCTTTTCCTGCATTGTAGCGGGAGGGGGGTGGGTGGTATTTGACCTTGGCACAATCGCTTGCGTCGTTACAAGGTCGCATGACAATTATACCAGGTGCTTCAGGCGAAGGCCACCGCTAATTTTTAATAATATGCTTGTTGATATTTAGAAATAACTTCGGCAGCATAGTGGTAGCAGTGTTGGCGGACATCAGAAAATATATGAATATTGTACGGTTGCGTGAATAGTACTTCTTCAAAACTGAATCGAACACGAATAGGCTAACTTTGATACCAAATCAAGTGCGAATCGCATGTTGCAACAACCTACTTGAATACGAATCGAACTTGTGTGGGATTATTCACTACTTGGGCGAATATCTGTACAAAATGAATATTCATGTGAAACATCGAAGAGACAGCGGAGTTACAGCAGTAGCTGTCGAAAGGCATCACACTGTTACCACTTGGAGGCATGCAATACGACGTAAGGATATTAACGCTGTAACCCTCATGTCGTGCGGATAGGAAAATTACATTTTGCTAAACTGATGACGAAAGCAAACAATCCAGCGCCAAATCTACATTGATGAGAGGGACGAGGGGTTCATGGCGGAATAAGCCATACACGAATGGGCGGCTTCTGGTCGCTTGCCAGGTTATCAGCGTACCGCCATGTACAAAGGTTTACGGGATGTGAATACACGGGGAAAAAATTCTGCGCGGTAAGGCGAAACAAGCTGACGAAAGCATACAAGCATGAGGGTACTCTATCTGATGGCACGAGTACCTGTTGACTGGCGAGTGAAGTAACGCAGAAATATCTTTTTTTTACCTGCATATGCATCCCGAAAACTTTTGTCCGTGACTGCATGCACTTTCCGTGCGTATTTTGGCGTTCTTCTCTTGCACCGATGGAAACGTGCTTTCACACAGTTGGCCTCCCTAATGCGTACCTTTTAAAGTTGTACGCAGGGCTGTGCTGAACTGTACTACATTTAGTTCACAAGTATTAGATCCACGACACGATGATCTCACCGATAAGGAATACCACCAACACAGTGTAACTGAGATTAATGATTATTTTCCAATACGCATAGCAGTCGCAAAGCAAGGCAAACACGCTGATTAACCCTCTTTAGTGAGGAGCGCTAGTCATGCCAGAGTAAAGGGCACCACCATCAGTGCACGAACGAATTGTCATTCATGTGCAGTAGTCACCGTGACCATTTAGGCTACTTGTGTGAATAAAAATTAAAATTTTCAAAAAGACTGAAACTTAAGCCAGCAAATCTTGGTTTTTGCAGATCTGGCCACTTAAAATTTTAGAAATGCCGTGCAAATTTTACTCCCCACGCATATTCTCTGTCTGGCTTAGTGCAGTTAAACAGGCGGTGTTTTCCACACAAATCTTCTTTACCATTTCAAGTTTCCCTGACATACGGTGGAATGCTTGAAAAACACTTTTCCGGCATTCAATACAACAGAATCTTAACTGATGCTCCGTTGCCATCGCCACAAGGTCTTCAATTTTGTCCGCCTATCCCTTGTTTTCATCTAAAAAGGGCAGAAGGCACAATTTGCCTGAGGTTAAGGGCTTTTTTTTCTTCAAAAACAAACCATTTTAACGATAGCAGTGAGAGCAACGACTTTGGGGCACGAAAAAAAAAAAGAAAATGTTCGCGCTTCGTATTTACCATTGCAGCACTTTTTCTCATTTGTCAGCTTAAATGTAACAAAGTTGCAAAACAGAATTAAAGCAGAACAAAAATAAAACCAGCCCCGTCTCTGTATGCTGGCCCAAAATTGCAGCGCTATTCTGACTCTAATTGGGGGCGATATCACTGTCCTCGCTTGAACGATTACTGCCCATAGAAGCCGAGTGCGGCGCTGCCGCCAGCCCTTTAGTGGCCTTTCTCTAAGGCGCGTGCAATGTGTCCTTCAGATAATTAGAAAATATTTGCTCACTTTTTTATTTGCCCGCGATAGCACTAAGAAAGAGTGGCGAGAAGAGCAGAGAGTGTCTTTCCTGTGGCATTAGTTCCTACAGACCTCGCCAAATCATTGTAGGGGTGGCGAGGCTTGTCAAGAGGTCGTGAGGACTGCTTTTTTCTTGCCACCCTAAATTATTTGTAAAGAAAATTAGAATACAATTGACTGACTGCTAGATCAGAATCTCTCTTATTGTTACTTATATTTTTTACGTAAGGATTATACTGACTGACTGACCGACCTACCGATTGATTGATTGATTGATTGATTGATTGATTGATTGATTGATTGATTGATTGATTGATTGATTGATTTATCGATCGATTTATTGAAATAAGCTTTTTTTCTTAATTTTGCGAAATTCTTGATGAGCGACAAACTGAGTGATGCCTCCCAGATTAAATTCGTCGCGCTAAAATATCATCTGCTTGTGAAAATATAATATCAAAGCACATGCTAACGCTTCTACCCCACTGCGACCTCTCTAAAAAGGTGTTTACTGTTGTCGTAATGGCGTTTTTTTACACTTTTTTTTTTGGGTGGGGGGGGGGGGGCAGGGGCCTTTAGTTTTGAGGGGCGTGCGCATGCGGGACGGCCAAGTCGTATAGTCGCAACCATACAGCAGGGGCGTATTCAGGGAGAAAAAGGCGGAAAGGGTGGAGGTTGCCACTGCGTATTCTGAGCACTTTGCGATGTATTCTCTCTTTCAGGCGCTCACTACTTCGCCCACACATCGTCCCCTCATGAACAGTGGATATTTCTTACGTTCTGGGGTTTCTTGTTTCTTTGTGTTTTTACAGGAGCCCCTGTACAGCAACTGAACGGAGCCAAATCAAAAGCTACCGTAAAACAGCTTGAGAGAGCTGTGACCCATTTGCGCACTGAATGAACGGATGTTTATTTCAGCGTCTGGAACGCAAAAGCTGCGGTGGCGAAAAGGAAAAGCACTTTATAGTAACTGGCCTGACAGATATCACCACTCGTTCAAGTCGACGTCAGCAGTAGCACACAAGGTGCAAAAGATGCGAAAGATGCAAAATGCAAGATGCAAGATGCAAAAGATGCAAAAGATGCAAAAGATGCAAAAGATGCAAAAGATGCAAAAGATGCAAAAGATGCAAGATGCAAGATGCAAATGCAAAATGCAAAAGCACAATGCAAGGCAAGCAGTGAAAATGAATGAATGAATGAATGAATGAATGAATGAATGAATGAATGAATGAATGAATGAATGAATGAATGAATGAATGAATGAATGAATGAATGAATGAATGAATGAATGAATGAAGCCATTATTGCAAGGGAGGGATGGCTTCCGGCCGCTGTTGGGGAATTAGAAGGCATAAAGATGTAGGTCCAGGGGACACTTCTAGTCGGTCTTTTCCATAGCCTAGTCCGTCTTTTTCATAGAGTGTCACGAGGCAGTCGAGCTCTCTTACACTACACGAAGCAGGCCGCTCTCGCTACCGTATGCCGCGATGGTATGTTGTACTGCGGAGCTTGATCGTATCTGGTCTGCTAGGGTGGCCATGTCGTCATCTGGTATCTGCTGAGTTTTTTGTCTCCCTCGCAAGAAAGCGGGGCAAGGCCATATAAGATGCTGTAGATCTTATCTACAGTGTTCATGGCAGTGGATGCATCTGCTATGCATAGGGGCTTCGTGTCTGGCAAGAGACCACTTGTGAAGTATGTACGGGGTGTAGGCTACGTTTGCAATAACTTTGTTTAAGACCTCTTGTGGCCGAGTGAGCTCTGCCTTAGATGAAGCCCCGGCGCTGGTAATCCTTTCGATAAATGACACCTGCTGTCTTCTTTTATTTTGGTGTGAGAGTAGCGCATGAGTGCTCTACCGGGGGAGCCTTCGTTGAACAGTTTTATGTAGGGACTTTGAGGATAAACGAAAAAAGTCGCCTTTCAATAGTCCCAATATGTCTTCATCAGCGAACATTTACCGGAGGGCAGAAAAAGATATTGCGTTTAAGCTACTTTTTTGTATCGTTTCCAAAAATATTTTCGAAGAATATAGTTTAACGTAGTTGAGACGAAACAATATTTTGTGGTCAGGAGTAATGTAGGGCGTGTCGGAGGTAAAAGTTGCAAAAAGGGAGGCTGAATAAAGGCATATCTTCAAGATACCTTTTTATGAAAGCATGCATGGAAGCACATAGGGACGGCGCGGTGTCACAAACATGCAACGCGCAAAATAAACAGTTCGCAGGTGTACATGACCATACTCACATTTTTTTCAATCAAATGAATCTTCATTTCCTTCCTAATACTAGGGAAATGGGCCCGAACGAAAAGCTCTAAATCTATTTTTGCATAGCTGCTAAACATTATTCCCTACTCCATTCAACAGCGAACGAAGTAAAGTGCAAAATCGCATTACAGTTGTGCCACATCATAGATCACACAGTCGATGAGTTCCGATGGTGCCATTCTCAACATGCCAATACGGTTTCCCAGGTAGGACTTTAGTAGCCCAGGCAGAGTGTTTCCGATCATCTAATGACCATAACCTGCATCATTACGAAGATTGCGCATTTTTCTGACTCCGCGTGTTGTGTTCTGTATATTTTCTTTAATATTTGGTACGTTGATTATTAGGTTATCTGCACCTTGCGGGGAAAGCTAGTGTGTACTTGCGCAAGAGTGATCACGTGTAAAGTTGATGAACTTTCCTAAACAGAACGTTGAAAACCACGCGTGGCCATGCAGCGCACCTATCCACAGCACGAGTGCGTCACCCAGTGGCGCACGTGTTACGTGCTAAGTGCTCCCTCTCCTCCCCCCCCCCCCCCCCCCCGCCAGGTTCTCCGAAAAGAGCACGTGACACTAAAGCCGCTGTGTGAGGCACGCTCGAAGGCTCTGCAACGTTATTATACCATTACTATTATTATCCTACTATTATTTCATCATTGATTAAGCCCTCAAATAACAAAAATAAGAAATTTCCCCTATGCTACTTGATTTCGGTGCCTGTTGGCTTCCTTCATATATATGTCATAACGAGCCCCTCATTTCTATTCCGTTGTCTGCTCAATAGCTCAAGGAGGGCCCCGGTACTGACAGCCTTGACGCCATAGGTAGCATAAGGGGGTTCTCGCACAGCTTCCGCCCCCACCGTTCGATCACGTTCCTACTCGGCTCCCGCTATAATACAGGACGTACTACGTCCGCCGCTATGGACGCTGGTGAAAACAGAATATGGTACAGCCGTCGCGGTAGCTCGGTTGGTGGAGCACCGGACGCGAAATTAGGAGGTCGTGGAGTGAGATCCCACCGGCGGCATGTGGTTGTTTTTGGAGCGAAAAGCTCCACTTCTCGCGTGCAAAGCTGAAGGTCAAATCAGGCCTGGATTTGACCTCTAACTGGTGATGAAATAATTACACTACTATTATCCCATCGCTTGAGCCCACAAATTACACAAATAACAGAAAACATACTCCTATGCTGCTTGCTTTCCGTGACCGTTGTCCTCCTTCATATATATGCCAAAATGTTATCTACTGAGGAACGAAATTGAAGTTACGCAGACACCAATGTTATCTTGCTATCAAGCTCAATAGATGGTATAATTAATGCTGCAAACGTGTTCTTAAGTCGCCTCTCTAAATGGACACGTGGAAACGTTTTAAAGGCGGATTGTGTTGTTTTTAAAAGAAGTGGTACTTGTAGTTCATTAACTCGCAAGAGAAAGCTCAATCAGACCCTTTATCGATTCCCGGCATGCTTCTGAAGCTCATTACAAAAAGACACACCAGAGGATTTTATGTTTGAAAAACCGAGTTGTTCACTGAGAAGTGAGGCAGTTCCTGCACCTTTCCTTTTTTCAAAATACCATTTTTTTTTAAAGTCAGATCTTCGACACGTGGCATAAAGCTTCTACAACTTTTTTATTTTATTTTTCTTTCCGATTCTCTCTTTTGATCCAAAGCCGTTCATAAGGCTTGCGGTGGCTCTCATTTTATGAGCAATTTTCTGATAAACGACTATGAACTACTTGAGGAAAATTTTGTACGCCGACTCAGCCCCATTTTGCTGTAAGATTTTTTTCAAGCCCATTTGGCCCAAATCTTCTCGCAAAGCTTCTAATGCACACTGATGAATAGTAAATATACAAATAATATGCTTCCTTCCATACACCAACGCTCTTATTTGGCCCCGCTCCTCCCGATGGCACCCTGAGGGAGAAAAGGAACGCAGTCAAACAAACTGCCTTTTAAACATTAAGCGGAGTCGACCAGTACCATTCAGTGAGCGTCTGTCGTGCGCCTGTGGTTCGTAGCCATAGCAACTGTCTCGTGATTGCGTGGTTTGAGCCAGTGCAGCATTAGTTATTCACTTGAGCAAGCCGCCTTCAGAGGCGGGAATCGCACTGTGCCATGCTTAGCTTCACGTTTTCTTGAGGCGAAAGGATGCGAAGTGACTGGGAAGCGTCTTTGCATTCAAGAATATTCGTGCGGTTTGAAAACCATAGCACTCAACAACTGTTGCATTTGTGTGCGCGCTTAGGATTGCATTCCAAAGCTGGAACTACCAAAAGATAACAACTAAGTCCTCCTCCCCATCAGACATGCCAAGGAATTGGTTCTTGCTTAACGCTTTCGCTCATACGAGCCAGTTCGTGGTCCAATGTCACTGCAACTGCTGGCTTTCCTCGCAAAAGAAAAAAAAAGAAGGTACTATACCATTACCCTACGCACGAGTCTCCTGCCTGTGCCCGAATTTGCTGTTGTACTGCGTCCGCCTCGTCGTTTGGTTCTGCTGCGGGGTAGCGGCTAAGTACCTGGTAGTATTGTGCTAGCTTGCCCAATTTCTCCTTCTTGTTTTCTGTGCCTGCTCCTGTTAAAGGGTGATTGGGCGCGGGACGGAGGCTTAATGTCTACCTCTTCTCCCGGCCAGGGGTTTTCCCCTTGGTCGGCCTCTCTCCCTCAGGACCAGCTCCCAATTGATGTCTTTGTTCGCAGTGGAGTAACCAGCATTCCTGTGGCTTTAGTTCCTTCCGATGGCGGCGCGATCGATTTGAACAACCCGGAGGCATTACAGGTGGCCCTTCAGACTACATCGCCTCACTGCATGCGGATCACAGATGTGCGGCAGTTCGGCAGGGGTGGGATATTGTGCAGCTCACCGGACAAGGATTGTGTCGCCGACCTCTTGAAGTGTACCTCCTTCGCCAACCACCCGGTTCCAAGCGCGTTCCAAAGACTTGGTCCGAGGTGTCAACTCTCGATTGAGCCCTTCGGAAACGCTTGAGAACCTCTCGTCTGCAGGCGTCATTGCTGTCCATCGTTGACGCAGAATGGTGGAGGGTGTGAAAATTCCTACAGAGTTCGTCATAGCCACATTTGCAGGAATAGTGTGCCCTTCAGAGATCAAAGTGTGGCCACTGGTCTTTCGGGTCGATGCATTTAACTCTCGTCCCCTTCAGTATCAGAGCTGCTGGAGATTTGGCCACAGCGGCAAAGCCTGCAAATCGGGCTTACGTTGCTGTGCATGCGGTGAAAGTCATGCTAGAGAGGAATGTCCCGAGCAGCAGGAGAAATGTTGTCTGTGTGGTGGTGCCCACTCTGCTAACTCGCCTGACTGTCCCGCACGAGGTCAAGAAGTTCAGGTTCTAGAGATAATAGATAAACGCCGATGCATGCGACGAGAAGCCTTTGCCGCAGTCAAAGAGAGAGCCTCAGGGTATTATAGTGTTGCTGCCAAATTACCACCCGTAATGGATGCCTCTTGGTCACAGGCAATCACAGCGGCAGTTGAAAAAGCTATGAAAAATGCAATGGAACACATTATGGAAACTGTATCCACGTGCATTTGACAGTAGCTAATGCAGATTTTCATTCAGGTGTGTATGACACTCGGCCCCTTGACTCACTCATGTCTAGTAGCCGATCTTAGGTTTTATTAGTTGGGGATTTTAATTCGCACCACGTGACGGGGGGGTTTAAAACAGATTGCTTCGGCTCTAGACTATTTTATTGGGTTTGCGACAACAACGTTGTCTGCAACAATTCAGGAATCCCAACATTTGTACGTGGTCAATGCCGCTCGGACTTAGGCTTAACTTTTTCCTCCCCAGGAGTCTCTGTTACGCCTTGGGCGCCTGTTGACTGCAAATAGTGATCATCTACTGATTAGTTTCAAGCTTGCGTGTAAATTAACTCTTTCCGAACGACAACAGTGCTCTTTCATAAACTACATTCGCTTTAAAGACACCCTCAAATCAGCTCTCACAATTAATTCAGACCGAAGCAGTGACACAAGTTCCGAATGCAAAGCTGCATATCTATGCTCAGTGTTGGAACGTGCACGGCAAAATTCTGAACTCATTGTCACTGGAAACAAGGGTGAAATCGCCAGTAATTGGTGGAATGTTGAGTGCACGCATGCCTATAGACGATGGAAAGCAGCCTGGAAGAAACTTCTCCTAAATCAATGCCCAAGAAATTGGTTGGATTATAAGTATGTCGCAGCAACATTTAAGCGCACTGTCTCCCGTGCGACGGAGGAGTATATTATAAGTCATTATGATTTTCTTTCTCAATCAGGAAATAAACGGGCTTTGTTTTAATTTCATGAGGAGCAGGAAAGTGATTCTACCGGCTGTCAACATTGAATCCCTCGTTCAGACCCCTGCTGACATGGCCAAGGCCTTAGAGGGAATCCCGTGTGGCCTAGAACGTCGATTTACAGCTGCACTTCGTTCTCCACCTACATTCACGTGTATCTCAAGGTATTTCATTGAGGTAACTATGCCTGAGCTTGAGCAAATTGTTCTGCGCCTATCCCCAGCGGCTCCTGGCCCCGATAAAGTCACTGGATACCCGATGAGTGGCGTCTTGCGTAAATAGTTCCACTACTTACAAAACAAGCGGAGGGTTTCACTTCAGACAACATACGCCCGATTTCATTAACATCAAATTTAGTGAAATTGGTTGAACGGGTCCTGCTTCGTCGTATCATGTATTTCATTTCTGCAAGTGATCTCTTGAATCCTTGTCAAATTGGTTTCAGGCCGGGCTGTTCGATTTGGTGCGCTCATACTGACCTTGAGAGCCGTATTAAATTAGCTCGCAGCACTAAACTGTTTGCAGCGCTTGTAACTCAGGATATCAGTAAAGCCTACGACAGCGTCGAGCACTCGACGCTGTTACACAGATTACAGGACATTAATTTCCCAAAATATTTCGTAGCCTGGACCTCTGATTTCTTGGAAAACAGAGAATTTTATTGCTGCCGAAATGGTGTTCCTTCTAAGAAATTTCGACAGACAAGAGGTGTACCGCAAGGGTCAGTTCTTTCCCCTTTTCTTTTTAACATCTTTCTAAGCTCAATTTCATGCATCCTTAATGTGAAAACTTGCGTGTACGCCGATGACATCGCATTTTTTGCCTCTGAAAGGGATATTCACTATCTTTATCAAACCTTGCAGGGTTACCTCAGTATTCTTGACAACTGGTTAGGAAGTATTCATCTGTTCCTCAATGTGACCAAATGCGCCTTGTTGGTCTTCCCGGTTTCTCATCCTGTAAATATCTGCGTTGCTTATAGAAATCACATAATTCCTCAAGGTCAAACAGTGAAGTATCTTGGAGTGATATACGATTCTACTCTTTCCTGGCGGGCACACATTGAGCAAGTTTCTGCAAAAGCAGTTAGGGCCATTGGCATCCTGCGTAGGCTTTGCAGCGCTAGGTAAGGCATGAGAAGGCACTCACTCCTGCTAATCTATAAAATGTATGTCCGCCAAATTTTGGAGTTCGGCTGTGTTTTATTCTCAGGAGCTCCTGCCTATAAACTTCGCCCTCTTGTGCTCTTGGAGTATAAGGAGTTGCGCCTCTGTTTGGAACTTCCAAAATATGTAGGCAATGTTGTCCTGCACCTTGAAGCGCGAATTCCATCTTTATCAGCTAGGTTTCGCCTTTCAACAGACCAAACCTTTTTAAACTTATGTGACTCACCTCTTCACACCTCCAGTATAATATTTCTTAGTCAGCCTGCAGTCCTTTTAAATGCCATCTGGTTTCGTTTGCATACTCCACAGATATGTTTCGTGCAGTCTCTCCTTGATCCCTTAAACATTCATTTCACAGGTCTCCATCCAATGTATACCATCTCTCCTTCAACCAAGATTGCATTTGATGATATTTCCCATCGAATGCAAAGCTGCAGCCCTTTCCTCTCCTTCACGGTTTGTTGCAGGACCACCTAAGGTCCTTTCCTTCTCATATTCTCATTGCTGTCGATGCCTCGCAGGATCGTGAAAAGGCAGGTGTGGGCATTTTTTTACCTACATTAAGATGGTCCTTTTCTCTCAGTCTTCCTTACTTCACTCCAATTTATCTGGCCGAATTGTTAGCGGTAATTTTAGCCTTACGTAAATTAGATGCTACCGTTTCCCGAGTCATGGTTATGACGGACTCTCTATCTATTTGCTCTACCTTATCATCACCCACTGAGTCTCGGGTATTACGCCTCTTTAAGCTGCTGATCCAGCTCCATATAAATTCGGTGCGGTTGCTTTGGGTACCGGGGCACATGGGCATTCACTTAAATGAGGTTGTTGATTCCTTAGCAAGGGCCTCTCTCTGCGGCACAATAATTGTTGTGCTGCTAACCTGCGCATATACAGCGGCGGTGAGGTTTCGCAGTTACACATTATTTCAGGAATTTTCAGCCTCGGCGCTTACTTCATCTCCCGAATATCAGCATCTTCTGCATCCTGGGAGTAGCAAAGACTGGCGCTCGCGCAGACTGGAGGTCCCTTTTACGCGTTTGCGATGCCGAGTTCCTCTGCTAAATTTCTACCTTCACAGATCTGGTCTGGCGGTTTCTCCACTGTGCCCATTTTGTGCAAAGCCTGAGACAGTGGATCACTACCTGCTGTTCTGCCGCCGATTCTCTTCTTTGAGGAGGCGCCTATTAGAAATTTCATTTCACCAGCTGGGTCTGCAGGTGTCCACTGCGGTTGTTCTTTCCTTTGGCGCTTCTTCGCTTGGACGAAGCAACAGGAGTGCGTGCTGTGCTGTTAAAAACTTTTTTCTAGAAACACAGCGACTCCCATGCTAATTTTAATTTTTTTTACTATTTTTTTTATTTTTCTGATTTTCAAAGTTTATTTTATTATTTTGTTTTTGTCACTTTCAGTCAGTGCAAAATTGAACCATTACATGCGTTGCATTCGAATTGGCACATAAACCCATCGTCCAGTCTTCGATCTCCTAGCTAACAGGTTCCCTGTCATGCGTCGTCCAATCTGTCAGCCTATACCCTATTACTACTCATTTTCCTCTGTAAATGCTCCTATTTCCATCAGTTCACCGCCTGTGTCTTGGTCACTCCCCCGTAGTGGGTATGTGCCATTTTATTTGAGGCCAGCCATTCAACCAACCAGTAATTTTCCCTTCGGCTAACCACTCTCTCTCTCTCCGGGCAACATTCTACAAAAAAAATCTTCGTGTGAACAAGCAATGTTCACCGAATGTTGATCAATGTTCACCGAATGAAACCGAATTTAGAAGCGCGTAATTTTAAGCTAAAAGATTTTGCAAGCGAGGAAGTTAGTTTTGTGGGCTCCGACTGCAGGACTCAGCAGCCACAATTAATGGCGGGCAGC